>NC_090266.1:888077443-888377443 GCF_040414725.1 Anabrus simplex
CACCAACCAACTCGATTGTACCTTATATTAGATTTTTTAAGGGAAGAATACGAAACAAAACTTGAAGGCTTTGATCTCGAGGCACAATGACTTCGAGAGATGGCGGACTTGAAATCTACTGTCGGCAGCCCTGATGACGATTTTCCGTGCTTCCCTATTTTCACACCAGGAAAACGCTAGGGCTACTCATTAATTATTAGTAGGTCTCCGGAGAGTAATTTTCCGTAGGTTATTCCAGGAAATTAATGGTATATTGCCCTAAATCAATACACTAGGAGTGAGTGGGGGATGGGCGCGATACTCGAGTTGCTCAGGCACTGGCTTCTCACCTAGGCAGCTGAAGTTTGATTGGCGGCCAATGCAAGTGGAAATTTTGTAATGAATATTCACATCTCTGTGAATCAGATTCCACTTAAAATTGGAGATGTTATGAGTATGATCACGATGTCTACGGTCATATAAAACTACAGGCTTATTTGCACGTAATACACGGGGTGCTACGCCTATCTCAGCTACAGATTATTACTATATGTATGAAAATGAGTACTGCATTTTGTTTCCTCCTACGCAGAGGTCTGAAATTGGTCCGGAAGCAAATTTTATATTATAAATAGATGAATTTAGAAAATTTAATAGTGCATATATAAACGAATATTTTGGAAGTTAACGCAAATATCCCAACTTCAGGATTTATTGTGGATTATTATTGTGCATATTTTATCCGATTGTTCTGAACATTCACAATAAAATTACCGTATCCTAGCCAACGTGAACATAACTGGATACAAAAATTCCTTGAATGGAAAAAGCACGGTAACCGCGCTGTCGTTCGAAGGAAAATGCAGCTGGAGAAAGCGGTAGGTGTTACTTTTTACACCAGGAAACATTGGACTGACCCTCATAGTGTGGCTACAGGAGTAGTCTAGTCATGTGGTGATAGTGAAAACAGTGTGAAAAGTCTGTTTTTAATTACTAGGTATAAGTAGAATGGAATTTCTGCTTTCTTCGTATGATTATTTGATCACAATTTGTATACAATCATATGGGTGTGAGTGAACTGCGTAAATATATTAAAGGTGATCCGTGTCAGAATGCTATAAAATGCGTTAAATTATTAGAAATAAATTTGTTTAAATATATATTTTAACTTTTATTACTGCATGCAAGCAATTTTGGCAGTTCTCATAGCATATAAATCCGATTTATTATTATTATTATTATTATTATTATTATTATTATTATTATTATTATTATTATTATTATTATTTTATATAATTCGCTGGGGCCATCAAGGACCACGTTAAGTCTTGTTCCATTTGACACTGAACTTGGCCTTCTTTAGAGCCCAAATTTCCCTCATTCTTTGTGAGTGGGCCTGCTTACGCTCCTCTGTCCAAGGGGCACCGGGTCTTCTCTTCGGTTGCTCGTCTCGGTTTAGCCCGTTCGTCAATATCTTCTTGCGGAAGGGATCTATGTTAAGGGCGTCTTCAGCTGAGATATGTAGCATCTAAACCAGGAAATTGTGGTTTTGGGGTTTGAATCAAAAAAGTGAAAGATTTCTTTAGTTAACTTTCTTCCGTCCATTCTTTTCAGATGACCGTAAAATCGCGCCTGTCTTTTTCTCATTGTGTCTGTAATTTTCTCTATTTTGCTGTAGACTTCCTCGTTGGATCTCTTTTGATGGATTCCATTTCTGTACTTTGATCCCAAGATTCCTCTCATAATTTTGCGTTCTTTTTTCTCCAGTTCTTCAAGGAGTCCTTTGTTCGCATTTAGAGACAGGGTTTCGGCTGCATATAGAATTACTGGCTTCAGAACTGTTTCATAGTGACGTATCTTGGTGTTTTGGGAAAGGTATTTTTTGTTGTAGATTGTGCGGGATGTTTGGTAGGCTATTTCCAGTTTGCGTACTCGCTCCCGAAGTGCTTCTTTGTCCAGTCCATTTTTCATGATGATCTCACCCAGGTATTTGAATTTGTCTACTCGGGTGATGTCCCCTTATTTTGTATGGAGTTTTGGTGAAGCCTCCTTGATGTTAGTCATTACTTCTGCTTTCTCAAACGATATCTGCAAACCAGTTTGTTCGGCAATTTCCTTTAAAATTTCAACTTGAGCTCTAGAGGTTTCTATGTCGTTTGAGAGAACAGCAATATCATCGGCAAATGCTAAGCAGTCTGTTGCGATCCCTTTGGATTTGGTCCCTATTCTTAATGGACTTTAGTTGGTTTGCTGTAATCTCACCCGCCAGGTTCTGATGATCATTTCAAGAACACAGTTGAAGAGTATCGGGGATAGCCCATCACCTTGTCGGACTCCTGTTTTGACGGCAAAGGAATGCGAGACACACCGTGGAACCTCACCTTGGATTTTGTATCGGTCAGGGTGGCTCTAATTAATGCCAGCAGTTTCAAATCAACTCCAAATTCATTTGAGATGTTTACCAGGACTTCCCGGTCAATGGAGTCGTACGCTTTCTTGAAGTCCACAAAGACGGACACATACTGCTTGGACAATATCTGATGATCGTTTTGAGATTTTGGATCTGTTCAGCTGTTGAGCAACCTTTTCTGAACCCTCCTTGGTATTCACCTATTTGATGTTCGACTTGTGCTTCCAAACGCTCCAGGATGGCAAGTGATAGAATTTTGTAGGTCACGGATAGCAAAGATATTCCTCTGTAGTTGTTGATGTTCTTCATGCTTCCTTTTTGTGTAACGGATGAATCAAAGCTATCTTCCAATCTTCGGGTAGGGTCTCCTTATTCCAAATGTCTTCTATTTGCTATTGCAAGATATCAAGCGATTCCTCTGGGGCATATTTCCATAGTTCTGCTACTACTGAGTCTTCCCCCGGTGCTTTGTTATTTTTGAGACGGGCAATGTGGCACTTGATTTCATCTCTGTCGGGTGGTCTGGAATCTGGGTACCTGAGTAAGCGTTCCTTTGTCTCAATGGGGTTTTGCGGTTTAGAGCAATTAAGTAATTTCTTGAAGTAGTCTGCCAGAATGCTGCAATTTTCTTCATTTGACGTGGCCAGTGTGCCATCCTTTCGCTCAAAACATAGAGATGGTGGTTTATAGCCAGTGAGTTTGCGTTTGAAGGCTCTGTAGTACACTCTGCTTTCATTCTTCCTAAAGTTTTGTTCTATCTTTTCAATGAGAGATTTTTCGTATTTACGTTTCTCATTTCTGAACACCCTAGCTGATTGGGCACGTTGGGTTTTGTAGGTTTCCCAATCATTTTCTGATTTCGTAGAGTAGTACTGTTCCCACGCATTGAGTCTTTCTTTGAGGACTGATTCGCAGGTACCATTCCACCAGGCATGCCTTTTGCTTCTCTTGATTTCTGCAACGTCTTTGGCGGCCTCAACAAGGAGACTTTTGGTGTTGTTAAAGTCACAGTCATTTGGTCTAGCCTTCTCCTGGAACTCCTCGACCCTGTGCCGAAGTTTATCATTGTCGAAGCGTGTGATCTGTTTGGTTGTCTTCCTTGTGTTTGCAGGAATTGGTTTGAATTTGATAAGAGACATATAGTGATCTGAGGCCACACTGATGCCTATCTTTACCTTGACATTCATAATCTCAGGGCTGTTTATCCTGGAGATTGCAACATGATCTATTTGAAACTCTCCGAGAGTTTAGACGGGAGAACGCCAAGTCATTTGCTTTCTGGGTAGATGGCGAAAATGGGTCGACATGACCTGCAGGTTGTGATTTTCGCAAATGGACACCAGTCTTTTGCCGTTGGGATTGGTTCTTTTGTGAGCAGGGTAATTTCCTATAACTTTCTTGTACTTCTGTTCACGACCTAGTTGGGCATTGACGTCACCCAAAAGAAGCTTTACATGGTGTTTGAGGATTTTGTTTAATTTTTCATCCAGTAGGTCCCAGAAATTATCAACTTCGTCTGGATCAGACTTGTTCTTATCGTTTGTAGGAGCATGTGCGTTTACTAGAGCGTAGGTTTTGTTCGCGCATTTAATTGTGAGTATAGACAATCTGTCATTCACAGGTTCGAAATTTGCAACCGATTTAAGGATCTTGGTTCTAACAGCAAACGCGGTTCCAAGCATCACAGCTCCATTGAGGATTCGTCTTTGCGCTTTGCTCTTGAAAAATCGGTAGCCTTCGGATTCAAAAATCTCTTCATCTGAGTACCTTGTTTCCTGTAGGGACATTATGGATATCTGATTTTCGTGAAGAGCTTTGGTGAGAGTTTTCAGCTTGCCAATTTGTGTAAGTGAATTTATGTTGAAAATTGCTACAAAGGTTTTGGATTTTGGCCTGAGTTTCTGACTCTTCGGGGTACACCGAAACGCTCCGACTCGTCTCTTGCATGATGTCGAGTCTCCCCCAGAATCCGAACGAGACTCGTGCGCCGTGGCGTTCACGACGAGGGATTTATCCGAAGATTTACCCCCTGGGGTATGTTTCTTGAAACGTTGTGCCATCATGTTTCTTGACTTGACTTTGTTTTGGACGGGTACCTATCCTTTTACAACTAGGGTTGTTAGCCCTAGAGGTTGCCTCAAGATGTTTTCTGGCTTCTGGTCATTTACCAGTCTTCGCCGTAACCCTGGCAAGGGACCAGTTTTCTTTCTCACGGTGGTATTTTTATTTCCCTACTACCCTCTGACTCTGCTGGCGGCAGAGCCAGCGATCTTCCCCAATTCCAATGGGACGCGCCCGATGAAGGTAACTGATAAATCCCCACACGGGGATTATTATTATTATTATTATTATTATTATTATTATTATTATTATTATTATTATTATTATTATTATAGATGCAGTGTATGTACTACAACATGCCTTTCAATAATACAGATTACGGGACTGATAATAATCAATATGCTTGAAATTCGTAACAAGTTAGAGCAACATGAGTGACAGAACAAAACGCTAAAAGAGTATCAAATATTTTCAGTAAAGGATGATGTTCAATTATGTAATTCCTACGTTATCTACATAAAGCCAATACAAGAATTTCCATTTTACGAATGATTTTCCAAATTTAGTAATAGCATGATAAAGACTAATAATTATTACACGACTGTAACCCTTATGATATAAGCTGGTCTGTAGGTTGCCGTTTGTTCAGTCACATGCTTCGTGGAACGGAGATTCGAGTGTTCCTGTAGAAGTGATTCTAATACAACGGTGATAAATTAGCTTCCAAAAAAGGCGATACTTCTTCTCCCATTTTTCTATCTAAGATTTCTCTTCCTTCTTTCTATTCGTGCTAAACTCTCGTCACCCCCTTCTCCAACTTACTCGAAATCTTACAATTGTTTTCGGAAATTGGATGAAGAATAATAAATGTCCTTAGCGAAACATCTACATCTGTCTCATCCTCGTACACCTACATTTTCTGGAAGCATTTCACACTAAACCTCTGCGAAGGGAATGTAGTGTTAAAAGAAACAGTGAAGGAACCATGTGGCGTTAACTCGTATCAATAAATAACATTCTGATAGGCGAGCGAATTGCGGGGTAAAGGTGGGAGGTGTAGCCTACAACAAATCGTGGGTCGTGTTTTGTTCGCTTTTCTCTCAAAGCATATCCTCCGTACGAACAAAAAATTTCAACGAAGATGAATGGACAGGGCAAGACAAAAGAATAAAACTTCTCGCTAGAGGTGAGAAATATCATAATTTGCAGAATAGCGAATTCAGAAACATTTCTGTTTCTCTGCTCTTGGGGATTATACGCATTTCTTTTGTGAAGAAAAAGCTTTAACTTAACGCATCCGTAAGTCTTTTCCAGTGGTAAACTTTATAAGGAATAGTGCTATTAAAACTTAAAAGTTCGGCCATTTATAAGGTGCTCCGGAAAGTCGTGAGGCACATGTCATCAATTTCGCTTGCTCCGCACACGATTCTTTTCGCTTACTTCTTTCGTACAAAGCGCCGTTTGTGAGATGAGTATCTGCCATCAAATAGATACTATATATTACCGAGTATATTCATAGAGGTGAATGCCTCCTTTTCTTCCGACCGACATCGAACCGCCAAGAAGTGAACTACGTAACATTTTAGTGATTTAAAGTCGATTCTCGAGATGTTACTGGCTGAGTGCGATTAATAAACTGCTCCTGATGAGCTGTTTGCGTCACGGAACCTTTTAGAGAGGACATTTATTATTATTATTATTATTATTATTATTATTATTATTAATAGTAATAGTCGTAGTAGTCGTAGTTGCAGTAGTGTCATTCTGTTTCTTGAGTTACCCCGTGTTCATTTATGTTAGACATGAATACTATCCAAGCCCACTGAAGAACTACTGATCTTTTCATGCTTCTCAGATACGAATCCTTCAAATTCCGTAATGCCGCAGGTTTTAAAACCACTATCTTCTGCATCTCTGTGTAAGTGTTCTTCTTGAGGTTTAGCTGGTTATGTGTGTCATACAACTTATGAGTAATATGTCCTGGTGCTCCCACAACTATTGGAACAACGATACTTCTACCCTGATGCCAGATTTCTCTAATTCCACGTGTCTGAGGCAGGTACTTCTGGACCTCTTTCCTGACCTCCTGGATGTTTTCAGGAGCCTGGATTGCAATATATCCCAGATATGTGAATTAAGACATTATTATTATTATTATTATTATTATTATTATTATTATTATTATTATTATTATTATTATTATTAATATTATCAACAATCCACCATATTGGTTAAGAGTTACTATGCCACTTCACAATGACATCAGCGAACGCTCCAATGCAAACACACTGTTATTTGCTATCGCCCGTATTTCCTGTGTACCCCTGACTACTGTCAGTGTAGGAACTCAGTCGCTGAGGGTACAATACAACTATACCCCATAATCCACTAACATGCATAAGCTAGGGACAATGCCACTGCAGTATTTTGTCAACAAAATCCCCTCTAATAACCGCTGCAGGGTCCCATAAACGATACCTCACTGCTGTTTTCCTCGCTTCACGGACAGTTAGTGAACAGTGTCTTCATTAAAGCTAAGCCCAGTCGACCTACGGGGAACTATTACACTACCACCGTTTTAAGACCTTAAAGAGCCTGCTATCCCGTTAAATTTGATGTATAATATCTCTCTTCCTAACATCAATTTGGAGAGCGAAGATAGTAACATACTAATTGTCCCTACATCCGTCTTTAACACAATGGCCGTGTTTCTCCAAGCGTACATCATGTTTAGTGCTAGCACAGGACGCTGATTAAACCCTAGCGATATACTCATGATGTCATGGACATTACGTGCGTCCCACAAGATCTTCCCAGTCAACGCAAAAGAAGACATACTGCGCATTTAAGAACACCGCAGAATTACATCGCAAATGAAACAAAAATTACAAATAAACATCACGGAAATCTTTGTACCGGTATGCTATCGTGACAAGAAATAAAAAAAACGACGTTGTGAAATGTATTGTTATTCCTGCAATTACTATCCAAATCCTATCACGAAACTAAATGCTCAACGACGATTTATCATAACATTCCTGCTATATCTAGGAAATTATGCGATTGAAATATCAACTAAGCAGCGAAACATATAAATAGCATCCGACTACTTCCAAATTAAATAGGCCAGATTGACGGGCATTTACTTTGTCAAACTATCAACAAATTGTATCAGGAGGAGAAGATGGGCACACAGAGAGGGGCCATTCACATTATCTCTTCCCCATGTGAATGAGTTGTCTCTGAGTCCTCGACAAAGGGAAGGCTACATTATGAACCTCAAGGAGAGACCATTCATTGTTCTCCCTCCGATGGGACCCAAATTCTTATATCCTTCGTATGTAATGAGACCTGTAAGCTACACTATTAAGAGATAGACAAGAAAGAGAAAGTAAAAAAAATATCGTCAGTCTTTTAAATGGCAGGAAAATGTTACCAAACAAGGCTCCGGACGAGGCATAAAGCAATTCACAAAGTTATCAAATTGTTACAATGTGATCAACACACATGAGAAATTTTAATGACATCCGTTTACACTATGCCGAAAATGGGCTTGTAATACTATAATTTGAGAAGTGCCTGTTCAAAATGCGCTATTTCCACTTCCAAAGAATAAATCAGTATTTCGTCCACATGCATTACAGTAGTTTAATATTATAGATTGCCAATGAAAATTCCTTACCAGAAAGGTGTAATTCCTTAAATGTTGTACCAAACCCTTTCATGGGTACTTTCCATGTGCCTTTTCTTTTACGATTGCGCTTTTCCCACAACATTCTTAAGGTGAGAATTGGCACCTTTTGAACAGACACGTCTCATTTGTGAAAATATGTTTGTAATATTCGTAAATTAACATGTTAAGGTGACTATATCGTATTATTTATACTGATACTGACATTAAATGAAACCGAAAGTTAGTGTTTTCTTATTTGCATAAAACATACGCAATAGGCTATATTACCGTAGGTTTTCATAAAATCCTCTATACTCCTGGCATATATCTACAATAGGTACTAAGTATTATGAGCATTTAAGCGGATCCATTTCCTACATAGCAGTACGCAGGTCTCTGGGCCTTGAACTATTACAACTACAACTTGCATTAAATTCGTTATAATATTAGCACATTACTCCTAATAGATTTGTCTGGAATACATTAAGATAATAATTCGCAATTTCGTGAAAATAATTTTTGAAGGTTTTTTGGTACAAACGCTGATAGCGTTGCCATACACGTCAAAGATGAACGCCTGCAAATGAAATTTCTTTTCCAAATGTTGCTTTTTGTTTGTTTGTTTGTTTGTTTGTTTGGAATCGGTAAATGCTGTACATTTCCTGAGAATGTTTTCATTACACGTTATCAAGTAGCCATAAACAGATGTCCATTATGAGGACTGATGGATTGCTCCTTTAACTCAGAAAGTGAAACTAACAGACCAGGTTAATGTTATGGAGCCTTGATATAACCAGTTAAGAGAGACTCACACGTACAGATGGCTAAAATGGCAAAACCGACAATTATACTATCTCACTGTATCTCTGTAGAATGTGTTCGGAAACATTCTGAGGGAACCCATATTAAGGATGGCCACTTTCCAAGTCGAGATTCAAACTTCTGCAGGTACTATTTGACCTATAACATCACGGGCTTCGATAGTAATTCAGGTAACGTTTCAGCGGTAACGATCTCTCTTATCATTCACAGTCCAGTATATCATTGTTACTTTCCAGCAGAAATGGTCTTCCGAAAGGATGAACCGTCGTTCGAATACTGTTCACGGAAATGTTATTTGCCTTATCACTCACCTCCCTGACGCCTAATAGTTCATAATTCCAACTACCGAAAGAATATTCCTTAGGAATCTCCATAATTACAGTATTATATCTGATTGTAAAGAAATTTTGAGGGGAATCAGTCAATCAATCAATCAATTAATCAACGAAAACTGATCTGCATTTAGGGCTGCCAACCAGATGGCAGATCCACTATCAGTTGCTTCCCTAGTATTTTCATAAAGATTTCAAAGAAGATGGAAATCTATTCAACATCTCGTTTGGTAAATTATTCCAATCCCCAATTCCTGTTCCTATAAACGAATATTTGCTCAATTTTTTCCCTCTTAATTTCCAACTTTATCTTGTTACTTTTCTACTTTTACAAAGGTTCACTCAAGCTTATTTGTCTGTTGATGTCATTTCACACCATATCTCCGCTGACAACCCGGAACATTCCGCTTAGTCGATCTCTCCGTCTCCTTACTCTCAAGTCTTCCCAGTCCAATATTTGCAACAATTTCGTAACACTACTCTTTTGTCGGAAAACACCCTCAATATAACGTGCTGATTGCCTTTGGATTTTTTCTAGTTCTCGAATCTAGTTATCCTGATGAGGGTTCCGTACACTAGACCATGCTATAACTAAGGTCTTACTAGCTACTAATATGCCCTCTCCTTTACATCCTTACTATAACCTCTACAGTAAATACCCTCATAACCAAATAAAGATATAGGTATCCTATATTTACAACGTCGTTAATGTGATTACCCCAATGAGGACATTTCCTTACATCCTAGGTAATTGCATTGATCCCCATGAGGTACGTACCTTCACACCGTCAACACAGTAATTAAGACTGAGAGGACTTTTCCTCTTGCTGAAACTCACAACTCTCACCCCGCATGTCATCACACCACTGTCAGCTGTCTATCTCACAACACTGTCAACATATTTATGCAGTCGCTCGTAGTCTTGCTTATTTCTCACTCTATGCAGTGCACCATCCTGACCGAGCGGAGTGTTAACGCGCTACGGATAGGGAGCCAAGCTCCTTATTCGGAAGACGCCTGGATTCGAGCCCTACCGTCTGTTGTGCTGGGAATGATGTTCTGGGGTTTCCCATTTTCACTGACAAACAAATGCCGGGACAGGTCCTATTCATAGGCCACGGGCGATTCCTTTCACTCCCTTACCCAGTTTCATTCGCCATCATTCATCTCCATTAGCCGCTTAACTGAGGTTGACGTCAGCAAGGGCATCCACCCGTATAAACATGTCATATAGCTTTATATCATCTCATTCTCAGTAAAAATATATGGAGTATAACACCATTCGCGAAAGGCCTATTTCTTATTCCAATTATTTCCTCACATCATTTACTAATTACGTGTACATAGTAAGAAAACATAAGGGTCCAACATTACTGCGGAGTGGAGTCCCCTTCTTAACCATTACAGGATAAGATAATGTTTCACCTACTCCCAATCTGTGAGTTCGATTTTCCAGAAATTCAACCACCTATCAGTCACTCTTTTGTCTAGTCCAATAGCAGTTATTTCGTCAACAGTCTCCCGTGATCTACCATATCAGAAGCAGGTCAAGAGAGGTACAGTCCATTTGATCTCTAAAATATCTGTAGGAACTTGCTGGAATCCTACAAATTGTGCCTCACAGGAATAATATTTCCTAAACACGAACTGCTATGTCCAATATACTAGTGAGTGACCAAAAGTCACCGAAAGGGGTGTCCCATTAGAAAATGTGCCGTGTATGACCCCTAAGCGTTGCGCTAGCTGCGGCCTATCACAGACACCAGTGCCGTGATGATGGCAATACGTCGCGAGTTAACCGACTTTGAACGTGGGATGGTCATCGGTATACGGCGCATGGGTCATAGCATTGCGGAGATTACACTCGAATTCGGGTTTCCGAGGTCAACAGTGTCGAGGGTGGATCTTCAATATCGCAAAGAGAATGTTACAACCCGCGTAAACCGCCGAAGGGAAGACCACAGTTGTTTAACCAACGGACATCATGTCACCAATCTTATTGGGCGCTCGACGGACTACTGTGAGTCAGATCACCGCAAAGTTGAATGTTGGGAGTCAGGAACCCCATTCTACCTGGAATGTCAGGAGGCAACAACACCGCATAGGCTTCACCAGCCGACGACCAACTCGTGTCCTTTTGCTGATACCTCAACACACACATCATGTGCCCGCGAACATCGGCAAGGGACCATGGAACAGAGGCGGCGTGTGGCATGGTCCGATGATTCCAGGTGTAAGTTTTATCGAGCTGAGAGTGTGGCGTATGCCCCATGAATCTATGGATCTGCGTGTCAACAAGGTTGTGTCCAGGCAAGAGGTGGCTCAGTTCTGGTCTGGGCGGTGTTCTCATTGTCGCAATTAAGCCCCACTCTCCGGCTGCAGGGAGAGCTGACAGGTGCACGTTATGTGAACATTCTTTCAGACCATCTGCATCCCTTTCTGGCCCTAGAGTATCCTGATGGAGATGCCATGTTTGAACAGGACAATGCGCCATGACATCGCTCTATAGTGGCACGCAGGTGGTTGGAGGAGCATTTCAATGAAGTTATGACCAGGGATTGGCCTTCCCTACCCCCCCCCCCCGATCTTAATCTATTCGAGCATTAAGGGATTCTGTCGACGCTGGTGTACGGTCCATGAACCCCGCACTAACTGTACAAGACCAATTCTTGTGGGTAGCAGTGGAATTTGCGTGGGTTCAGATCCCCCCAGAACGATTCTAACACCTTGTAGAGTCGAAGCCTCGCCGTATTGCTGCCATTTTGAAGGCTCATGGAGGATCAACTCGTTATTAACATCACATTCATTGTCTTCCCATGATTCTTGGTCACTCAGCGTAAGCAGAAAGAATGTTTCTCGAGAGCTTACATGCAGCACACAGAAGATTACTGGCCTGCAATTACCCGCTTTATGTTCATCACATCACTCTTTCCTTTGTACACTGTGGCTACTATAGCAAATCTGCATTCATTTGGTATAGTTCCTTCATACAAACAGCACAGCGTATGGAAAGAGGAAATGTATTCGTTCTCGTACTTAATAGGCGGTGGCATCAGACTCTGGTAGTGTAGCTGTGGTTGCTCCGCGCTGCTCGCGTTGTTTCAATAAGCAGGCGAGGCAATACACAAAACGTACACAGAAGAAACAACCTGGAACTTCCATTTGACAGAATGACCTTCGAATTATTTCCTTTCATGTGCCATGTGTAGCAATGTTTGATAAGAGGAAACTTGTTAACCCTCTCTAATTGAATGTTAACCTCCGAAAAGGTTTGGACATTAGTAATTCTGAAATTACTTACAATGAATTAAGACATAGTTGAAATTATTAAGCATTTGACATTATCTAAGATATATACAAAATGTTTTAACTCATCCGCGAAGGCGCTAGTTGTCTGAAGCCTTGGAGAACTTCCGGGACGATTTCGCTGATTTGAACGATAGCAACTCTTTCCTTATTTCTTTCATAACAGAAGAAGAAGCGGCACTTAATCTAAAGAAACACTAATTGTTCCCACAAGGTCATATTCGTGATCAATGCTGCATCGGAAGTCTGTAGGCTCGACAACAATAGTCTATATGCTGTCCAAACATGCGAAAAATGTATCCCTCCATAGATTTTGTTCTGATCGCATGTCGTGAAGGATATGTCAAGTTTCGGATGCCTTTCTTCGTGTCAGAAACTTTAATGAGGGCAAATGTTTCCAGGGGAGGCTCAGGTGGCTGTTCACTACGAAGGGTGCGAGCACAATCTAAGCGGTCGACATATTTGTTACTGTTTTTCCTACTATGTAACCTGCTAAATAAAATACTAAATTCTGTTTGGCGAGGTTCCCCTCGTAAGGAAGAGTTATTTCATTTTCCCAGTCCGTGGCTAGTAATTTTTCTTTAATTTTGGTCTGTGTGAAATATTTCAGGCTGGAGTTACATTTCTTGAGCAATGTGTCCACAAATATATTTTGTTTCTTGCTAAGGAACTTAAGCTTCACTCGATACATTGACCATATTTTCCATCTGCTTCAATTTGGCTCTGCATGTAGGTAATTTCTTTTTGATCCTAATGAATTTCCTATCAAGGTAATGTCTTCTCAAATTTTCAATAATTATAGAAGCCTAAGCGTTACTATCAGCTACCTTAGATATACAGGTAAAAGTGAGATCGGGGTCTTTAATTTTAATATTATCGTCACTATTATTTTAGATGTAGAAGACAAATAGAGTTCATTACATTCTAAGCTATTGCTTTTAATATTGTCATTGCCAACATGTTCTTCGAATAACTCTTGTTCCCACTGGGTTTTCGAATTTTCAGGAACTTGCTTAAATAGGATGGCAAATTTGGAGAAATGTGTGGAACAACTCTTGGCTGTAAGTTCCACCTTATTCTCCGAATCTCAGCTTCTCCCCATTAACAATAAATGAGTCTGGCTTTATTATGCTGCGTAAGCAGCATGTCATTTCTTGGGATTACTCTAGTCCTCTTACAGAAATGATCCTCGTTTTCAGGTGCTGAGAAGGAATGTTTACCTTATCTGACCTGTAACCAGATCTACATTCAGCACAAAGCACGACGGCATTTTCACACTCACTATATTCCCAATTATAGTTAATATACTCACAAATCACTCTCGTGACAACAAGTAAGAATAATACTAATACTAATAATAATAATAATAATAATAATAATAATAATAATAATAATAATAATAATAATAATAATAATAATAATAATAATAATGGCGTGTGGCCTTCAGAGAAGCCTGATGCAGGTCTTTTGATTTGACTCCCGTAGGCGATCTGTGTTTCGTGATGACAATGAAATGATGATGAAGATGGCACATACACCCAGTTCCAGTGCCAGGGGAATTAACCATTTATGGTTCAAATTCCCTACCCTGCCGGGAATCGAACCCCGGACCCCTGTGACCAAGGGCCAGCACGCTAACCATGTAGCCATGTAGCCGGACACGACAAGTAAAAGAACGCACGCACCTGGTATAAACAATGCCACCTATGCACCCAAAGCAATCGTTGCGCTGCAGTGGCAACTCACCGCATCGTAGCCACTAGTTTCTAAATTGCTGTAATGGGAAGCGAGTCGAAGTGCTCTCACTTGCTGTTTCTATTTGCTATGCAAACAATAATCAAATAAGTACTTCAGATATGGTACATTACCCCACGGGCGAGTTGGGCGCGCGGCGGTGAGCTTGCATCCGGGAGACAGTGGGTTCGATTCCCAGTGACGGCAGCTCTGAAGATGGTTTTCCGCATCAGGTAAATGCTGGGGCTGTACATTAGTTAAGGCAACGGCCGCTTCCTTCCCACTCGTACGCCTTTTCCACCCCAACGTCGCTCTAAGCAAATTGTAAAAAAGAAACAGTACAATACCCCAACCCGTTGCCTTACGTAGTTTAGTATATCCACAGAAATCGTGTCAATTCCACGCGCGTTTCTAGTTTTCAACGTTGTACCTCCTTATGAATATCCTTGTCATCATACGTACAATTCACTACCTCGATGGAAATAGTCTCCTCTACCTGGACATTACCCTTATATCTAACTATATTTACATTCTGCTGCATAAATACTCCTGCCTTCCGTAAATCCTCACATTCATACTCCCCTTCGTTATTTATATTTTCTGGAATGTCCTTCCTGGAAACCATCTCTGCCTTTAAGTATCTGTACATCTACCATTTTTTCGCTAAAACCCATATGACTCACAATATCGCTTGCCATTATGTTATCTTTAGCTGACTTCTTCGCTAAATTAAATTTCCTGCACCGAGCTCGATAGCTGTAGTCGCTTAAGTGCGGCCAGTATCCAGTATTCGGGAGATAGTAGGTTCGAACACCACTGTCGGCAGCCCTGAAAATGGTTATCCGTGGTTTCCCGTGGTACCTTAATTAAGGCCACGGCCGCTTCCTTCCCTGTCCCATCGTCGCCATAAGACCTATCTGTGTCGGAGCGACGTAAAGCAACTAGCAAAAAAAAAAAAAAAAAAATGCTTGGGCTGAGTAGCTCAGACGGTTGAGGGGCTGGCCTTCTGACCCGGACATGAAATGTTCGATCCTGACTCAGGTCGGCACGTAAGAGAACTCCTGCGGGTCAAAATTCCGTCCCCTCGGCGTCTCCGAAAACCGTCAAAGGTAGCTAGTTGGACGTAAAACAAGAGCATTACTATTATTATTATTATTATTATTATTATTCAATTTTCTGGTAATTGCCCTCAATATCTCCTTACTTCCCTACATACCTATTTGCACAATCATCAACAAATGCTTTAAACTAATCCCATAGTCTGTTTACAAATTTATTTACTATTTTCCATTGAACATAATCACTTTTTTTAAACATCCTCATGCCAGTCTTATAAACTGTATGATACTCCCATAGTGTGATTCGCTGCCACCCCCGGAGGCCGGGATTCGATTCCCGGCTCTGCCACAAAATTTGAAATGTGGTACGCGGGATGGAACGGGGTCCACTCAGCCTCGGGAGGTCAACTGAGTAGAGGTGGGTTCGATTCCCACCTCAGCCATCCTCGAAGTGGTTTTCCGTGGTTTCCCACTTCTCCTCCAGGCAAATGCCGGAATGGTACCAAACTTAAGGCCACGGCCGCTTCCTTCCCTCTTCCTTGTCTATTCCGTCCAATCCTACCATTCCCCATCAAGGCCCCTGTTCAGCATAGCAGGTGAGGCCTCCTGGGCGAGGTATTGGTCATCCTCCTCAGTTGTATCCTCCGACCCAGGGTCTGAAGCTCCAGGACACTGCCCTTGAGGCGGTAGAGGTGGGGTCCTTCGCTTAGTCCGAAGGAAAAACCGACTCTGGAGGGTAAACAGATAAAGTAGAAGAAGAAGATGATACTGGCAAATATTCCTATTTTTACGTTCATTTCTCCATCACATTCATTTTTAACTACGGAAAAGACAGCACCGCGTCTAAAATTAAATACAATATTGATAAGCTGCCTAATGCGACGACTGACAGTGTAATGGTACGGAACAAGCAAACTAACCAAAAGTTAACTCAGGATAAATACACATAGATCTAGATACCCCTTCAAGGACATCAGGATAACACACATTCCGACTTACTTCGAAGTACCTGGCCTTGATGACCAATAATGTATTTACGGTAATTCCATGTATGAAGCAACAACAAATTCACTTGAATAATATTTCCATAACTTGCACTCAAAATCTGAAACATGGCCACAGCACTACTGGGTTATAATAAATTAGTCTAGATACTTACAGTTCTGGTGTGGGGAATAATTCACTTACCTGAAAAGAGAAGAAAAGAAAATTAATGTACAACATACAGTGGCTATAGCTAGCATGGTGCTGTCCTTGAAAGTCATCTGCCATTATGGTGGAGGGTAGTATTGAGTATGTTATGTATTATTTAATGTGTAAATATATAAAATGTAAGGTGAATGTACACAACGTGTTTATTATGATATTATATACACTGACTGACAGAGCAAATGCAACACCAAGAAGGAGTGGTTCGAAAGGGTTGAAAGTTGGGGAAAAAACAGAGACGGCACGGACGAATAATTGATGTTTATTTCAAACCGATATGCAGGTTACACAATGCGCACGGCATCGACTCAGTAGGATGTAGGACCACCGCGAGCGGCGATGCACGCAGAAACACGTCGAGGTACAGAGTCAATAAGAGTGCGGATGGTGTCCTGAGGGATGGTTCTCCATTCTCTGTCAACCATTTGCCACAGTTGGTCGTCCGTACGAGGCTGGGGCAGAGTTTGCAAACGGCGTCCAATGAGATCCCACACGTGTTCGATTGGTGAGAGATCCGGAGAGTACGCTGGCCACGGAAGCATTTGTACACCTCGTAGAGCCTGTTGGGAGATGCGAGCAGTGTGTGGGCGGGCATTATCCTGCTGAAACAGAGCATTGGGCAGCCCCTGGAGGTACGGGAGTGCCACCGGCCGCAGCACATGCTGAACGTAGCGGTGGGCATTTAACGTGCCTTGAATACGCACTAGAGGTGACGTGGAATCATACGCAATAGCGCCCCAAACCATGATGCCGCGTTGTCTAGCGGTAGGGCGCTCCACAGTTACTGCCGGATTTGACCTTTCTCCACGCCGACGCCACACTCGTCTGCGGTGACTATCACTGACAGAACAGAAGCGTGACTCATCGGAGAACACGACGTTCCGCCATTCCCTCATCCAAGTCGCTCTAGCCCGGCACCATGCCAGGCGTCCACGTCTATGCTGTGGAGTCAATGGTAGTCTTCTGAGCGGACGCCGGGAGTGCAGGCCTCCTTCAACCAATCGACAGGAAATTGTTCTGGTCGATATTGGAACAGCCAGGGTGTCTTGCACATGCTGAAGAATGGCGGTTGACGTGGCGTGCGGGGCTGCCACCGCTTGGCGGCGGATGCGCCGATCCTCGCGTGCTGACGTCACTCGGGCTGCGCCTGGACCCCTCGCACGTGCCACATGTCCCTGCGCCAACCATCTTCGCCACAGGCGCTGCACCGTGGACACATCCCTACGGGTATCGGCTGCGATTTGACGAAGCGACCAACCTGCCCTTCTCAGCCCGATCACCATACCCCTCGTAAAGTCGTCTGTCTGCTGGAAATGCCTCCGTTGACGGCGGCCTGGCATTCCTAGCTATACACGTGTCCTGTGGCACACGACAACACGTTCTACAATGACTGTCGGCTGAGAAATCACGGTACGAAGTGGGCCATTCGCCAACGCCGTGTCCCATTTATCGTTCGCTACGTGCGCAGCACAGCGGCGCATTTCACATCATGAGCATACCTCAGTGACGTCAGTCTACCCTGCAATTGGCATAAAGTTCTGACCACTCCTTCTTGGTGTAGCATTTGCTCTGTCAGTCAGTGTATTATGTATTAGTTGGAAGGATGGGGGCAGCACGAACACGCAGTCCTCGTGCCAAGGAAATTATCCATATAAGATTAATATCAAGATAAATATTTTTAAAAAATCCTCAACCGGGCCGGGAATCGAGCCCGGGGCCTTCCGCGCCAAAGGTCACTACGGTGGCCATTCAGCTGAGTAGACCTAGTCGGACTGGTATTTTATTTACCGTACAATCCACAATATTACTTACAAAACAATAAGTATGGCAATACGAATACTAATGTGGTTCTAATATACACACACTCTTTGAATTTCAATTTATATCGCTGGATTAAAAAGCTTCCGTGGCTCAGGCGGCAGCGGGCCTGCCTCTCACCGCTGGGTTAGGTGGTTCAAATTCCGGTCACTCCATGTGAGATTTGTGCTGGACAAAGTGGAGGAGGGACAGGTTTTTCTTCGGGTACTCCGGTTTTCCCTGTCACATTTCATTCCAGCAACACTCTCCAGTATCATTTCATTTCATTGGTCGTTCATTAATCACTGCCCCAGGGGAGTGCGACAGGCTTCGGCAGCCTGCACAATTCTTATCCCCGCCGCTAGATGGGGGCTTCCTTCATTCATTCCATTCCTGACCCGGTCGAGTGACTGGAGACAGGCTGTGGACTTTCATTTTCATCGCTGGATTAAAATGAAGCAATAAAATTATAATGGCCGTCCTACTTTGAAAACCATTATTTCTGAGCCATGATACACATCAGCTTCTAAACGAGTCCCTTCTTGACAATACATTGCACTTAATGCCTAACAAATAGAAATAGTTGTAATTCGATCTGGGGTCGGTAGATGCAAAGTTGGTCTCGGCCCTGCTCTGTACGGCTCTACCGTGGCTCTACGCCTCCGCATTCGAGAGACGGGACAAGGCTGGACCTCACGGCAGACCCCAACCGTTGGCGTCCCGAGAATGGTTTTCCGTGGTTTTCCATTCTCCTGTACTAAGGCAAATGCCGGGACAGTCCCTAGTATAGGCCACTGCCGCCAACCCCTTCACCTTCGCCGAGCATCTCCTTCACAGTAATAAATCTCCCCGTCAGAGAGACGGCGTCACCGTCTAGGAGGCCCGCCTCCCCCTTCAGGGGAGGAATGAAAACATTTTAGTAGTAGTAGTTCGATCCTCTGAAACAATTTTAAGCTCATATATTACAGAGGATCGTTGTATTTAAGACTGAGATAATAGCAGATTTCTTTGGAAAAAAGGGAGAAAACTGGATTGCTATGTGTGAAATAACGGTCAGTCTCTCTAAACTGCAATGAACCATGACAGGAATTGACCAAACGCGGTTAATTTTCCCGACCCGGAACCCTCTGAACCGAGGATTGCTATACTGAAAATTCAACCAAGGAGTCAACTTCAAATGCAGTAATTCTAAAATAGTGATATATTTGAGAGTATTCCAAGTTCACGACACATTTTCGAATTCAAGCTAGTTGTACGACCAAGTTAGTTAGTTAGTCGGTTAGTTAGCCTTAGCTATTTTTAACATTTGCATAAATTACTTCCGTCGTTACTGTTGTTTTCAGGAGGAGAAACAGAAGTTGTGTGGAAGCTGTATTCCATCTCATTTTAAGCAACGAAGTGAATATCTTCACTTCAGAGATAATTTAACTCAGATAAGAAGTGGAATTCTACGAAATGCACATGTTAACCTAAACGCAACTTGAAGAACGAGGGTGTTATTAGGGGTTCTGTAAACAGTTGGAACACTCTGGCCTTGAACACAGGACGTGTTTTACCCTGCACCATGCTAATTATTTCATTTCCGTCACTTCTTGACAAGCTCTCCTTCCCTCCTACCCATCAACATACTTTCTAACGATAGCGTGCGAGCACCTACTTGTGCGTGATAATTGAAAACTTTCCTCATTTCAGATGTGTCTATTAACAGGCAGCCTGGGGCAAATTTAACGTGATGAGGAAATTATCTTAACGTAATAAAGAAGAGAGTGCGTCGCGCGACCACTCAGTTACAATTCAATCATCTCATAGATGTCGCTAAGGCGTCAAGTTCTTGCTCATACTCTCAGGAGTCTACTGTATTCCAGGAGACATTTAGCCGATGCATAAAAGTTACCGGTATCTGTGTTCAAAGCGAGAAAAATGATTCTTGGGAGAAGCTATACTTTCTTTTAATCCTCCTCTCGTTTTTTGTGCATCATACATTTTTCTATCTTTTTTTGCAAGTTGCTTTACGTCGCTCCGACACAGATACGTCTTATAACGACGATGGAACAGGAAAGGGCTAGGAGTGGGAAGGAAGCGGCCGTCGCCTTAATTAAGGTACAGCCCCAGCATTTGCCTGGTATGAAAATGGGAAACCACGGAAAACCATCTTCAGGGCTGCCGACAGTGGGGTTCGAACCCACTATCTCCCGATTACTGGATACTGGCCTCACTTAAGCGACTGCAGCTATCGAGCTCAGTATCTACTTTTCTTTAATATCTACGAAGCTGAGAAGAAAATTTGTGAAAAATAAGTAAACCGTACTATTCATGTAGAAATACGTTATATATCCTGTGCAAATTTATATCCGAAGAATGATAATATTGTAGGATTCAGTTCTAGGTATCCTTCGACAGACTTGAAACATGTCGTTGATTTCACTTTTCCACTACTTTACACTCCATCTGCTAGCCTGTATTTGCTCAATCTTACACAATTCTCAGATTGCAGTATCATAAGTCAAACGCATCAACGCTGTTTCTCACCAGGGAGTATGATAGAATACATGGAATAGTGGCTTGTCAACAGTTTGGCAATTACAGAAATCGGATTCGATGTTATACATCATACAAAAATGACTTTTGGTGACGGCATACTGGTGAAAAAGGAAGATAATATAACTATATAGGGCTGGCAATCCTTCCAGGGTCAAACAAATATAGGAAAATCGCGCCCAAATACACGTCTGTGAAAATCGGCCCAGTTTACGTATTCATAGCTAGGGTTAATACCTGCTCCCTATGAGTCCAATCTAACCCTAACCCCATGGCACTAAAGCCCTGGAGGGCCTTGGCCTACCATGTGACCGCTGCTCAATCCGAAGACCTGCAGATTATGAGGTGTCGTGTGGTCAGCACGACGAATCTTCTGGGCCGTTATTCTTGGCTTTCTAGACCGGGGCCGCTATTTCATCGTCAGATAGCTTCTCAATTCTAATCACGTAGGCTGAGTGGAGCTCGAACCAGCCATCAGATCCAGGTAAAAATCCCTGACCTGGTCGGGAATCAAAACCGGGGCCTCCCGGTAAGAGGCAGGCACGCTACCCCTACACCACGGGGCCGGCGTATGAGTCCAATCGGTCGAATTAAATACCCATTGCCGGGCTGAATAACTCAGACGGTTGAGGCGAAGGCCTTCTGACCCCAACATTGTAGGTTCGATCCTGGCTCAGTCCGGTGGTATCTGAAGGAGCTCAAATATGTCAGCCTCGTGTCGGTAGTTTTACTGGCACGTAAAAGAACTCCCGCGGGACTAAATTCCGATACCTCGGCGTCTCCGAAAATCGTAAATATTTAGTTACAGGGACAAAAATCCAATAACATTACAAATGCCCATCAGTTAACCCCAAAAACAAAGGGACTGGGAACGAAGGGAAGCAGAAATTAATTCTCCACAACCCCCTACCGTCATTAGTCCTGTTCTAACTATCCCGTCGCTCAGTTCTGTTTGGTCTGTGTGTTTGTATTATCTTTCATATGATGAGAGTATTAATGGCCAGCCACGGTAACCCAGATATCATTGTACTTAAACCAAAACCCCATGGCGCAACAGCCCCGAAGGCCTGCAGATTACAGGTGTTGTGTGGTGAGCACGACGGATCCTCTCGGCCGTTATTCTTTGTTTTCTATACTGGGTCCGTTATTTCACCGTCAGATAGCTCCTCAAATGTAATCACGTAGGCTGAGTAGACCTCGAACCAGCCCTCATATGCAGGTGAAAAATCCCTGACCTAGCCGGGAATCGAACCCGGGGCCTCCGGATAAGAGGCAGGCATACTACCCCTACACCGCGGGCCCGGCACCATTGTACCTAGTGATTAAATTTTCATTTCTTTAAGTAAATGTTTTTAGTAACGTACATTAAAGTGATTTTAAGCCAGATGTGATTATGTCAACAGTTTTTTAAACAAAACCATGAACTGAGTTGTTCCGGGGAGAATTTGGTTTTTGATTATTACTTATTACACATAAAAGTTTACTTTTCGTTTCACAGTGTACCAGTTCAGTAAAATTACAGCGATTACTTGAAGTTACCACTTTTACTCTTCTGAGCCATGTATTGTGAAAATAGAATAAATGAGATAATGGCCACTTAGACAACCATAACTGGAAGGAGAAACTGGCGTAGACCAGACACGACAGATGAGTGGCGCAAAGCGTGGCGTCAAATTTTGTTAAGCCACTACAAAATATTCAAGAGAATGTCCGAATTATATATCACACAATGAAATAAATACATTACTTACCATTTTAAGACCAGACAAACAGTGGGGGCATTATTGTCTCAGCCTTTAAAGCTACCTAAGTTGTGACGTAATATTTTAATAAACTTTGTATTGATCCTTTATCAGGCTGTTCTGATTCTTGTTCTCGTTATTTCTGCTAGCGGCTTGAACTATAGATATTTCGTTAGTAAGATTACACAAGTATCTCTGACATTTTCAAATATAGATGACCTAATATGAATCACTGAAATAGTCGAGTCGCGTGCTGGTAAACATTAAGTTCTCTTTCCGGAAGACAGTATTATAGTACGACCAAACGTTCCATCAATCTACATTTATCGTAAGAACACCGGGTTGGTAATCATTTGTATCTCATCGATAACAGAACAATCACATTTTCAAAAATTACAACTTATCAGTGTAATTGTTAAGCATCGAAAACTGTATTGCTAGAAGTACATTATAAATGTATATGTACAGAATTATCGACAATACAGGCCTCCAGAATTTAGTTCTCAGCAAATGACCCAAGATTCCCAACAATCCTCTATTTGCCTGATTACTCTCATTTACGAGAATGAGTTTGATAATGTCTTATATCAACTCCAAATTCTTCCCCTTTCTTTCTCACTTCATTCACGCCTCTTACATCTAGTTTATGAATACGATATTGCAAAACCGCCTGAGCCTTCTTCCCGTAAGCCAGAATTTACCTGAGTACCGAATAAGATAAGAATATCGTGTTCAATCGGCTACATTCTGTGGTACAGTAATGACAATGAGTTATTTCTTATCACTTCCACTTGCTTAGCGGTCATTTGTGTGTAAAGGCTAAATTTTTCGACATGAGATCTATTTAGGTACGGCAAAGGAACAACTTTGGTAGTGTATACGTCCAGGATACATAAGGCACTAGATTGGGACACTGAAAATTATCCTACAACCAAGACTGTAAAGTGGTTATCTCTTTACATATGATAGCTATGGTAATGAAGCTTATACTTAGGAGTCCACCGCAATTTTTAAGTTAATTGCTTGCGAGCTATTGAATTAATCGCTTCGTAATTAGCCCGTCCGCTTCTTGTTGATTACTACCAGGATGGCGGCTCTTGGACGCATTTCATCTCATCGCGTCATCCAAGAACGTAGATTAAGTCCTGAATAGTGCTGTCAGTCCCACATGATTCAACAAAATCTCGTTGCTTACAGACCTCGCAAAATATCTGACAAGTACAACATACTCTGGAGCCACACACTACTTCCAATGGGGAAAATGCTGAACTTTGTGTGTGAAGGGAGGTGGGACTCAGTAGAACAAAAATTATTATTCACTATGATTCCCTCTAAAATATGGTAGTAAAGAGCTTTTACATTCAGCTCCCAATTATTAGAGAACAAACAATAAATGAAAATAAACTACTTCACTACACTCTTTTCGGAGCTCGAGGCCAATTGACTAGAGGTTGTACACGATGTCTCGCAGTTAATTGTGCTGAATCTTACTACTGTTAAAATACAGTAGGCTTAAATTGCAATACCAGGTACGTTTTATGTTGTGTGATGGCTCATCAGTTTCCCTCATCAGGTTGAGTCAACGCCGTTCCAGACCTTCGCAGTATGGAGAATCCACATGGTGATTATAAATATAAATCCGAAACGAACTGTGCACAAGGATAATCTGCGTGACGGTACATCAAGAACAATCATTGTGATATAATTGTAGACATGGTAATGTAGCTTTCGGGCTTTTGTCGTGTCAATAAAACAAGGAGAAATTATTTACGATTCGCGGAGACTTTGCTCGTCCGCCTCTATGGTGTAGTGGTTAGTGTGATTAGCTGCCACCCCCGGAGGCCCGGGTTCGATTCCCGGCTCTGCCACGAAATTTTTGAAAAGTGGTAAGAGGGCTGGAACGGGGTCCACTCAGCCTCGGGATATCAAATGAGTAGAGGTGGGTTCGATTCCCACCTCAGCCAACCTGGAAGTGATTTTCCGTGGTTTCCCACTTCTCCTCCAGGCAAATGCCGGGATGGTAGCTAACTTAAGGCCACGGCCGCTTCCGTCCCTCTTCCTTGTCTATCCCTTCCAATCTTCCCATCCCCTCGCAAGGCCGCTGTCCAACATAGCAGGTGAGGCCACCTGAGCGAGGTACTGGTCATCCCCCAGTTGTATCCCCGACCCAGAGTCTGAAGCTCCAGGACACTGCCCTTGAGGTGGTAGAGGTGGGATGCCTCTCTGAGTTCGGGGGAGAAACCGACCGTGGAGGGTAAACCGATAAAGAAGGAGACTGTGCTCTGCGTCTTCCGAAGAATAAGTCGTCTGTCTAATACTTATTAGAGAACAATCAATTAATGGAAACAAGCTACTATATAACACAGTTTCTAACACTTTTTAGAGGAGTCCTCCCCATGGACAGACGAGTTTTTCTTCTGAAGACGTGGAGCAAAGTCTCCGCGAAACGTAAAGATTTCTCCTTGTTATCTTGAAATAGAAAAATTCCAAAAGCCACGTTGCCATGTCTATTAACACGAACCGTGAACATATTAGTCTAAATATGATATAATTTTGAATGCATAGTCATATTGCAACCAAAATCTATCACGTATGCTCTTGCTATTTCTTGATGGATGCAGTATTTTAGCGTAAGTCTTTTGGCACAAGCGAGAGCAAAATGTAGCTTCCACCGTAGTCCCAGTCTCATTTATAGCTGTAACAATATGGGAACAGCTGAGGTATGGGTGGAACTGAGTAATGACATTCGGAGCAGGAATAATGAGTCTGAAAGTTATGAGAGGCAATGCCCATAGGGCCAATCGTGCTGCGATAACACTTTCTGGTCCAGTGAGGAAAGCAATGGCAAACAACCTCACTCCACATCATGCCATGTACGCCTCATTATGGCACCTCCAACTGCTTTTTGCGGTTTCTTATAACTGTATAACTTTTGGTGGTGCATTTTGAGAAGCAGTAATGGCTACTGGAATCAGGTGTTAGGTAAATGTAGAAACCTGATAGAAGGAAATGCACTATTTCGATCTACATGCACGGGCCAGATTTTCTGCACGCAGTTGTACTTGAAAATACGTCAAGTAAACGAATTAATGAAGAATTAATATTAGAAAACTAAACTGAACACGAAAATCGGAGTATCGTGGGACTTGGTAAAGATAAACTAATAAACTATCTAAAATATTTAGACTGATGCTATCAAGGCCCATAATAATAGACATTATCAAGTATTCCTTAGGGTGTATGAGTTGTGAAAGAGAATAACTGCAGTCAAACTTCACACGACATATATCCAAAAGGACTCTTCGATGTTTAAAGATATTAACACGGGGATTACCTCGGAAACAAAGACACGGCAATGAGATAAAAGCTCCACAAGGTGACAGGAGCGGCCCATCAATAAAGAGCTGTCTATGTCACCTGCATGCCAGGCCACCACTCTCCGCCATTAATCAGCTGGAGGCTGGCTGACTGCGCCCAACATTTTCTCCTGATGAATCAATCTCTCCGCATTCTGGCCGTCATCTGTCTTCATTTCCAGCAGTAACGTCACAAACGACGCACCACGCTTATTAATTTGCCGTTGGATATTACCAATATAATATCAAACTGACGCCTTTTGTTCGGCGTGATTTTGCGTACGTTCTTCATACACAGAAACCCTACCATTAAGTAATTTAAAATTAATCATTCATCAAATTAATTCTTTAGTAGGGCAGAAAGGACTGAAAAATAGACTCTATATTCATCCAAGATTTGTCGCTAATATTCCATATCAAACGTGCCTCCTCTGACAACTATTAGATGCTATGTTCTTGTCTCCATTAATAATTAGTCATAATATGTGCTGTTAGAGGGACGCACTAACGCAGTGATCTAGTCACTCGATTCCCAATTCCAGTGTCCCGAGTTCGAATCCCGGCGGTATCACGTGTGATTTTTAGCAAGACCAACCTATGGCGGGAGAAAATACATCCGGTGTACGAACCAACCCTGTCAACCCCAAATAAACGTGAGGAGGTGGCTTTGAAGTAAAAATGAATGTAGCACATTTTCTGAAAATAGTAACAGATATATACCCAGTTCATATCGGTTGACTTTAATCGAATTCCTTATCCCTAGTTGCGTTAAGGAAGGCAATAACTTCCTTTCTCAGCACGAAATGCAACAATGCTCTTTATAGAACAGCACAAAATAATGCAGTGAAGTAATAAGGAATACAATACCGCCAAACTATCGTTGAGGGATTTACTTGTAAATAATTACCTTCAAGACACAAACATTTCTACGGGCATTATTATAAGATGTGCGGTAATTATCCAGCGTTACGAATGGCTTTTAAGGAAATGCAAACATCGAAAACACTAAAATGAAACAATGAAGTCGAATTTTGACATAGTCTATAGTTGCGCATGAGTTTTATAACCGTTTGAAGGGACAATGTCAGTGTGGTATTCAGACGGTTCGCATCGGTTCGGACAAACCGATGGTTAATTGTTTCAAGTTTGCCGAACTGGTCGTTAGCGGAGACGCATGTTCATATCTGAACTTCAGCAGTAAAAGAAATTGGTGTGGTATTATATAAGCCCTGTTTAAACTTGAAATTCGACTGTGATATTTCAACAGCTACAATATTGTTTCGTGTAATATCAATTAGTATATCGATCTTTACGTTTTATTTTATCATTAGAAATAACGTAGAGGCAATCAAGTACGGTATTTCATATTATTTTCAGTCTGACAGTAAAAAAAGCCTTGTAACTTTAAAGGGAAAGTACCTTGTGACACCTCAAGTGAGTGTGTGTCAAACACGAAGCTGAAATCGTATTCAAGTCTTGGGTAAAGAAAGGACATCATACAGTGGATGATTCAAGAAAAAAATCAAACAGCCAGAGCAGCGTATATTAATATATCAAAGAGGAATATGGAGACTTCAATCAAGATAATTTATTATATCATATATTATATATAAAATCATATATTATATAATATATTGTAATATCATGCAGATACATTTACGTTACAGAACCGATTTTTAAATCGTATGAATATCACCACTAGATTATGTGGTAGGACATTTCACTAATTTGATTATATAACTTAATGCTTGAGATCGTCACAGTATGAAGTCTGAAACAATTTGAGAGCCACACAAACCCAACAAGAATATCTAGAAGAATGGAAAAGTAGAGTAATTTCCCGTCTAAGTCTTCTCCTAGAAATCCAGGGTACGTCAGTGTCTGTCATGCAATTTGAGCAGTTACAGTGAACGTCAGGTATGAATAATTTGGAAGCAGACTACACCAAGCATAACATCCCACAAGCAGCAAATCCATTCCGAACAAGCTGAATAATTGAAGAAACATGCCTTTGCAAACTAACACGTTCGCTGAAATTATCATAGGAAGCAACCGATAGAAATGTTGAAAATATTTCCACTATCTGTAGCAGCAGACATATCTTTATATATTCCGTCTATTAATCATCTGCATTTGGCGCTGTCACCCAGGTGGCAGATTTCCTATCAGTTGTTTAACTAGTATTCTACAAATGGTTTCAAAGAACTTGGAAATTTACCCAACATTTCCCTTGATAAATTATTCCAATCCCTAATTCTTCTTCCGGTAAATGGATATTTTCTCCGATATGTCCTCTTGTAGTCCATTTATTTATTTATATTATGATCTTTTCTAGCGTTAGAAGCTCCACATGTCTAGTGATGTAACTCCACACTACCTCTCTAGCGGCAGCTCGGAACGTCCACGTTGTCGAGCAGCTCGCCTCCTTACTTCCACTTCATCCCAGCTAAGAGTTTGCAGCATTTTCCTAATATGACTCTTTTCTCGGCAGAACAAATCGTGCAACTTTCCTTTGGATCCATTCTAGATCTCGTATCGGGAACTCTTGGTGAGGATTCCATACACTGGAATCATACTCTAATTGGGTCTCACCAGTTACTTTAGCGTCCTCTCCCTTACACCCTTACTGCAACCCCTACCTTCATAACCATATAGAGGGATCTGTAACATTTATTTACAACCTCCTTCATGTGAATATCCCAATGAAAATATTTCATTTTACTAACACCTAGGTACTTTCACATCATCAACGCAGTAGTTAAAACTGAGAGGAAATTTCCTCCTGGTCAAACTTACAACATAATGTCTCATTCCGCTTACCATAATACCACTGTCTGCTACCCACCTCACAACATTGTGGCGGACTTTTTGCAGTCGCTCACAGTTCTGTAACTAATTTACTGCTCTATAAAGTAGAATATCATCCGCAAGAAGCCTTACCTCTGATTGCAATTCTTTACTCATACCACGTATATACATAGAAAATATTAACGTCCAATAAGGTCCCTCTTAATCATAACTGGATCAGGTAATGCTTCACCTATTCTAAATCTCTGAGTTACATTTTTATAACAATTTAGCCATCCATTCAGCCACTCTTTTGTCTAGCCAAATAGCCCTCATTTTCGTCAGCAGACTTCCACAATCTACCCCATCAAAAGCGATACAGTCCATTTGACCTCCTGAATATAAAATATCTGCTATATCCTGCTGGAATTCTACAAATTGAGCCTCACTGGAAACAATGTAACAAGAGAAACAGTATGTATTAATGGTATTAACAGAACTCAAGTTTTGGTCTTCGCCAAAGAGCAAAAAATAATAAACGTAATTTAAAATTATTCTAAAAATCGTTACAGATATTATGGCTTAGTATTATGACAGGAATGACCTCCACATTACGATAGTCCATCATACATCACTATCTAAGCACTTATTGTGGTTATTAGAAAATTACGCACGTATTTCATTTTTTCGTTATTTAAGCCGTCGCGATTTCCCTCTAAGAACATGAAGCTTTGTTCTTATGAAATCTTTAACAGGTAGGTTTGGTATCATAAAGGGCATCTGGCCGTAAAATTGGGCTTAACCCACATTATGGCCGACCCAAATAACCGAAAAAAGGGCCAGGAATGATTATACCTATACAATATACAATTGTCACAATAAACTTCATACTGTTTCAAACAGTGGTTAGTTTTATCCAACAAGGCAAAATAAGACGCCTCAACATATTATCATGTTGACCACATGGCTCCAACATTTGCAGACCATCTCATTGAGTAGCAATCGTCTTAACAGGCTCAAGCACTTCATGGGTTCTATGGACGTGGATTTTGTTTTTCTTTTCTTTGGAGCTGTGGGGTTTATACTGACTATCGATGGATTCCAGCTGACATCAACGATTTCGGGTGTTCTTAACAGAAAAGAAAAGAAAAGAAAAGAAAAGAAAAGAAAAGAAAAGAAAAGAAAAGAAAAGAAAAGAAAAGAAAAGAAAAGAAAAGAAAAGAAAAGAAAAGAAAAGAAAAGAAAAGAAAAATGAAATAAAATGAAAAGTCAAAATTTACTCAAAATGCAGTATAAGAAATTATAACGTTGATAATTGTAACGAGGATTAAACTTGCCACCAAGGTAATAAGATTCCCAGCGAATGCTGGAACAAATTTTATATTGAAAAGGACGGAACAACATCAGTTAATGCACTCAGATTGATGAGGCATGTCTCTCTTTACGCTAATTTGGAAATGGTTTTATTAAATTATGCACGGGCCATGTTGTTTTGATTTGTAAAATGATATTTATTCAGTTATCTCCTGTCACAACATTAACATATTAGTCCGGTGAAAACATTGCAATTAATATCATAAATCGTGGATAACACACTGGTACGAGACTGACAATTCAATACAATACTACTGTACATTACATCCAGATAGCTCGGGGCCCAAAATTATGAATTCGTCTTTTGTCAAGGGAGAATGTTCGGTATCATTATTAACTGCCGAAACCTTTCTGAGTGAAGGGAATGGATATCCACAGAAATCTGTGGATATTTAGAGATAAAAATCCATAATCTGAGCATGTAATAGAACTCTCTTCGTAGACCAAAATTCTGTCGGCACTCAAATCGATCAAAGTAGTTTTCTCAGTTTTGTTCCGAAGACCGATGCCCGTAATTAAGTACAGTCCCAACAAGCTAGCGAGACCAGAACGTCGAAATTGACGCGCAAGATAACCAGGTGACTTAACTAGAAGACGTTTTCCAAACTGGCACTCGAAACCATATTTTATTATTACCAGCCCCGTGATGTAGGGGTAGCGCCCATAACTCTTAATCCGATGCCCCGATTTAGATTGCTGGCGAGTCCAGGGGACCGAGGGCTGGTATGGGGTTCACCCAGCCTCGTGAGCACAACTTGAGTACCTGGCTGATTCGAGACAGTGCAAACATGGTCATGAAAGCCAAGCAATACGCCTGAGTATGTCGCAATACTGATCCGTGGACTCCAGTATCAGTAGGCCATTTGGCAGGGCAAAACGCGTCTTAGAAGGCGAGGGTTCTTGCGCTGTGGAATTGTTTTTGAATAATAATAATAATAATAATAATAATAATAATAATAATAATAATAATAATAATAATAATAATAATAATAATAATAATAAATTTTTAACGTCCTTTGCATTGCTACAGATTTCAAGAAATTTCAGAGTGTCTCAATTTTGCTTCAGATTACTTCTTTAACGTGTCGGAAGAAAACAAGACGGAGTTGTCGCATTCATATACTATCAAATGACATCAATCTCATGCAGGATCGAATCCAAAACCTTGGAAACACAAGGACAACGACTAACCAACTCCGCCACGGAAGTCAATATTAATGCATTGTTTTAAATTGATTTTTTAGAAATCAGCAATATTGTTATTTGTTTAGAGACCCTTACGTTTTGCAGTACATGTTTAGAGACACCAGGCTTTCGGAACCTTTTTCCACAGGAGTTCTATAACGAGACTGAAACGCTGAAACTGGCGTGTGAGTCAACTACAAGGGTGACTTCCATTTTGTCATCCCAGGTTATAATTATTTATTATTATTATTATTATTATTATTATTATTATTATTATTATTATTATTATTATCATTACATCTGTTAGCTGCTTTACGTCATAAAAACACAAGCATGTTTACGGCACGCTGGGATAGTAAGGAGATATGACTGGGAGTGTAACGCCGTGGATTTATTTAAGGTTCAGACCCGACATTTGCCTACTGTGGAAATAGAAATATACGGAAAATCACGTTGAGGACTGCCGGCGGTATGGCTCGGTCCCACACCATCTCCTGAATGCAAACTTACAGTTACACCATCTGTACTGCACAACCAACTCGCTCAGAAGCCTTATATTCTTGAAATGATTTTTTATTATATTTGTTGAAAGTACTTCTGATAGTCGAGGAGGAACTTAATATCGCTAGATAAATATTAATAGGAAATGATCACTACAGTATATTCGGCTAAGGGTGTCTCGCTGTCCATAATTTTCGTACAAGGCACGTAGTGTAGGTACAGCATGTCTATTTCTTACGAGGGGGCTACGCATTTGATTCCCAATTCGTCCAAGGATTAACCTAGCCTCGTGAGACCAACTGAGGAGCTCTCTGACAAAAGAAAGGTAGCGAACAAGGGGAGAAATACGACTGAAGAAGTAACCACACTGATCATCGAGGTAATCCGATATCTGCAAAGTCATCTGGATGAGCAACTTTCATCTTTGTAGCACAAAACTCATAAGAGCTCTCAGGGGTTTCCATTATACTAACTGAATACTGTATCTATCGTACCCATTAGGCGAATAGGCTCATGGATAAATTCATCAATTTATCAAATTTGAATATGTGAATACTGCATATAGTGAATTCAGTACAGGCATTTCACTGGACGGCCACAAAGAGACCTCCCAAGGCCCAAGTATATCCTCTGCACTTGGTTATAGTCGCGTTTCGGATATAGAATTAAACCTTAAATTTCTCCAATAAAAATTAATGAGCCGACTTATGACAACGCCAACTGAAAACTTCCCAAAAGAAAGCGGAAATTGGAACAAAAGGGCCACACCTAGAAGGAAGACGAGGAAAGAAGGGGTCAGATAAGGACAGGCAGACGACCTACACCCCTTGATAAAGTGGTTAGGTCCTAGTTGCACGACGTCATAAGGGCCGTAGGCATTATTCAAATAACCAATCATACCATCGAAAATATCAACCACCCTACGGAAGTAATAATCTCAGTTATTTCGTTTTCGTTACTGAGAGGTGAAGTAAGGACGAAATAGAGTGCTCTTGTCTTCATATTATTAGGAGTAATTTTTGTGATAATTTAAGTGCTAAACTATAATATGGATAATTAATTATGTGCAACTACGTGTGTGAAGTGGATTCGAATGGCGGTAAGTCGTTAAAAATCCACTAGGAGAAATAACACCAGTGACGGTGATCAGTTTATTTAAATGTGCCCGAACGATTTTTATAATTACTTGCGCAGTGTAGTAGCACCAGTTTTTGGAGTCATAGACAATATTTAGTTGATTAACTAAGCTATAGACATCAGAGATATCAACGTGGAGTGACCGTATCATTCCGCCATTCCCTCTCCAAAAATTAGTTCCGGGGCGTAGTTAGAGAATTTTACAAAATAAGCCGAGGACGCCGTGAAACGAGGAGTCTGTTTACAGTCTTTCGTGAAGCGTGAAGTCGTCAGTGTGTTTATAGCCTTACGTCTTACAGTCAGTCATCAGTTGTACACTCATTGTTACATCTTACAGGCAGGGTCTTTACAGTCTTACGTCTTGCAGTTAGTCATCAGTGTGGTACATTCATTCCTACGTATTACAGTCAGTTAGCACTCAGCTACGATTTTTCTATCAGCGGGACTTGCCCGTTATTCGGTATCAGTCGCGCCGCAGTGATATTAACTCCGTGTAGGAAGAGAGTTTGGAAATATGTCAAGATTTTCGCGGAGCTGTGCCATTCGACGTGCTCGACTCAACAAACATTTGTAAGTTGTACTTCATAAACTTTAATCAGACTTGCATCGTAAAAAAAGTAATGTGAGATGAAGTCATATATTTAATTTAACAAGCTCAAAAATGCTGAACATTGAAGGTAGCTTATTGTCAGAGAAGCGGCCACAATAATCTAGCGATTGATCAAAATATGTAGAGAAGGAAGCAGTTGAAAGACAGTACGGGTAAAACTCATTAACGTCATAGTGTTTTACATGCTGAAGGGTAGATGGTAGCCAGCCGTTCACATAGCGGTAAGAGAAGATGGTCAAGGACACATTCCAAAGGAGAGTCCAGTTCGAGAGAAAAGGGTAATAACCACTAAGTTATGTTTACAAACAGATAACGACAGCCGGAATCTGCAGGGGGAGAAGAGGTCTGAACAGTTGATCGGTAAATAATTATTGCGGTTAGGTGAATCGTTTTATTCCAGATACAAACGTGGGTTGTAATCTAAGTGTAATTTTTTATGTAATTAGTGTGTAATATAGAATAAGCTTCAAGGATAATGCGTGATAAATTGTTGCGTGTGATCAGTGGATAAAAGAATGCATTCCATCGGTGTATTCTACTGGTTACATAGTCCGACTCGTTGGCTGAACGGTCAGCGTACTGGCCTTTGGTTCAGAGGGTCCCGGGTTCGATTCCCGGCCGGGTCAGGGATTTTAACCGTAATTGGTTAATTCCAATGGCACGGGGGCTGGGTGTATGTGTCGTCTTCATCATCATTTCATCCTCATCACGACGCGCTGGTTGCCTAGGGGCGAACCCGTCCTGGGATATCCCGGCACTAAAAGCCATACGACATTTCATTACTGGTTACATACCATGATCACGACCTTCGTCATGGAATAACTTCGCCATGAATACGAGGACCGACAGAATGCAGTTACAGCCAGCAATCCAGTACGTCCAGGAATAAAGTAAAGAAAATATTGAATTTACCATTTTTGTAATTAATATGACGGTGAGTAAAGCGTTGTCCATGTAGGTTTGAATGATATAGAATCCCCACGGGAGTATTATATGATTAGTTATGGAGTAGAAATCAATTGGTAATAAATAAAATTTATAATAATAATGATTATAGTCCATTTGAGAGATTGGGGCAGTAAGGTTTACCGATGGGTATTTGAATGTTGTAATCTAGCGTGATGGATAAGATAGTTTTGAGTGTATCGGTGTGATTTTTTAATATTTGTTCTTATAATATGAAATATCCGAAGCCTACCAAAATCAATATAATGGCCATTTTGTTCGAAGGAGAGTTACTACAATAATGATAAATAACATGAAGAAGAAGGAGAAGAAGAAAATGTCAGTTAAAGTTTGTCAAATATACAAAATCTTTATAGTTAGCGCGTACTTTGTAATAATTGATGACAGTGATAGTTTATGTCAATAATAATTAAATAACCGTTTGGAAGTGCAAAATAATAAATAATCATAATAATAAATTTATCATGAACGTATATGAATTTAGCAGAAGTAGCGTATGATCGTCAAGCAGTAATGAATAAAACAGTATATTTGAATATAATGAAAAATAATAATAATCATATATCAGAATTTATGAGGAATGATTTGTAATTTATCCACGAGCTTAAGTTGAACAAGCAAAAATCTATTGTGTAGGCAATCATATTTTGAGTACAGAAATAGTAATGCCGTATTGGTAAATATGGAATCCATTGCTAACTTGCAGAGATGATAATAACTGAGTGGTATACGATTAAGAGGTCCAAGTGAAATATGGAAAATACGATCACAAGCATAAAATGATATCCCTAGTTTAGTTAATAGGTGAAATGAGAAAATGGCTGAAACGGCCGCGTCATGAAGAAAAAAGTGATAATAGTCTTTGTGGTATAGAAGACGACATGTTTATATAATACAATTAGCTGTATTAATTGGAGCTCAAATCTACGTGGATAAATACGAAATGAAAATAATAACAGGTGTTGAATACGCTAGTAAGTAGCAGGGATGATTAGGTATTACAAGAAAGAACGAAAGACTAAATCAGCATTTCGGAGACGAAGGTGCTCGTAGATATTATAGTGGAAGCAAATAGATCAAGGGAGATATGAAATCAATAAGCAAGAGGGCAATGAGATAAGAATTAAGTGATGTTGATTAAATGATTGAATTCTGAAATGAATATAGTAAAAATGATAGGAGTATATAATTTATGGATTGACTGCCGACAATAGAACCTGTAATATTAATAGTAATGATTGAAACCGTGTGAGAGACTATATTATAAACTGTGATCTAATTTGTGTTTTATATGAAGCGGTAACTTGTGTAATTTATCATTGACCATAAAGTAAAGATTTAATTAAGCGACCTAGATTAACGTGCTCATGAAAGTAATGATGGAGACATGAGTTACTGGCATATTTAGTGAGCCAAATAACAGAGACACTAGAGATGCCAGTCAACACACCGACATTATTATATCTGAGACGGTGATTGTAAAGAAGGCGCTGATATTAGTGTTCGAATCAATGTAGGAAGGTGCGTGAAAGTAAAATTATCTTGTAAATTCAACGTACATATTGTAGTTCAGGTTTGTATGATGTTGCTATGCTATATTTTTATGAACACTATGTTGACAATGGTGTATATTTGTATATAAATTTCAAGGAAGTTTTGATCCCTCAATTTTAGTAATATTATGGAAAGACAACCCGGTAGCCCTCGTCACTAAATTGCAACATTTCTCTTTACCTTAGTAAAAAAACTTCGCAAACAAAGGAAATCACAACCAATAAATGTAGCTGTGAGAGTACGTCATATCACTGAACCGACCTTGATTAATTAACTCAGTGTAAAAATGAATACCGCAAGGTGTTGAATAAGAGTGCGGATGCCTGCCGCAACTGTACATAACGTTATAGGTCGTATGTTAATAGAGTTACCAAGAGTGAGCAGCCGTATAGTTTCCATATGTGTAGAAAGAGGAGTTCAATTGACCAATGGCAGAACAAAATGTATTCCGTAATGTTAAAGTGTCCAATGACTGTCACAGTGAGTAACTTTATATATTTCATGACTGCTAAATTGTTTTCATTTTTCATTGTATTAAATTTAAAGACCGCCATGTAAGGCAACAACCAGTCATTTGATAATAGCGTGTGTGCAAAATAAGACGAAAGAAATTATGTTTTAGAGATAAGAGTGTGTGTTCATGGGCGAATTGGTTTCGCATGGTTAACAGTCTGCAATGCTAGGTTACCTAACTATTTCGCAATAATTGGTTTATCACTGTAATGATATTTTATTGATCATGTTTGGTCTTAGGAATTAATCGTGTCAGTTCACTTAGCAGTTTGAATTATTCTCATTATCATTTCCCTTGAGTGTAAATAATTATTTGATTTGAGTTTCAGTCACTCTTGAATATATTTGAGACCTTCCATTTGAGGCCCATTTGAACTACAAGCAAGCATCATCACAAGAATATAGTTAGGTGATGGTTTTCTTAGATTGGCCTAGATTTCATGATATTGTTATTTCAGGATATCATCATTTATTCTGTTGCATTTGCGCTCTTTTGAGTGGTAGTAAATTCATTTCATTTTTCCAATTTCGGTTAACTTCAAGTTTTGTTGGATTTCAATTTTTGTTAATAAATGTTATTATTTGGTTTTAAATCAGTCTGGGCTACGTTATTGTAGATTAGCTTGACCCATAGTAGTTGTTTGGATCCCCCATCGGCCCTAAATTCGAGGAAATATGGACGGTCTAGCCCTGAGGTAACTTTCTGCGTCTGCGGTATCATTTGTTTTCAGCAGCCGAGGCAACATCTACAAGAGGATCGCCGCCACACATGTCATTAAAAGGGTACAGTATGCCCTGGGGTTTGCATGATACTAACTGAATACTGTATCTCATGCATTATTGCTGAGATAATATTTTATATTTTTTGTTATTTCATAAATATTCATACGGACTAGTTCATATGTATTCATCCTATGAGTAGGCAGAAACACAGCATGAATCACACTTTCAGGGGCAATCTACGTTTATTTCCGTAACGAAAGCGCAAATTCTGAAGTCTGGCGATTCGTTGGTATAGTACGTGTTTAAGCTCCGCGTTCGTAGATCAAGTTTCAATCCTGATGCTTCACATGCATAGAGAGACTGGCCAGGTCATAAATAACGAAGCGAGAAAAGAAAAATGAAAGCATCAAAACGTTACGCAGTTAATCTTCATGTCATCAGAGAGGGCAATTTGTCACACCACGCTGGATCTCACGCAAGCCAGCGTGAAATAGAAGATTGGCCAGCGAGAGATTAAGCTGCCATAATACCTCCTTAATTCAGGCTATCCTTAATTTGAAGCACGGGAGGAGAGTAAGGAGAGACTTTCATTAAGCCTCTGAAGAACAGTAGTTCCTGATAAGAAGTGCTAACACTCACATGATATTTCGTTACGCCACTCAGTGTCATGGGATAAAACTGAGAATGGGGCCTACAGAAGTACTTAATTAAAATAGATTCTAGTGATAGGTACAATGTAACACTAAGGAGTTGTATGTATGTGTGCACAGTGTCCAGCATACAGTATCAGCCACTTAAGAGAGACCAACTATCGTACAACCCAGAAATGGACATATGAGGCCAGAACGTCATCAGTTGCACCACATCACCAGCCCAATCACGAAAGTAAATTTAAGTACAAAAGTTTCAATACAAAAATATAAGGAAAATAGAAACCTCACGAAGAATTATATTGAATGTATTTTGTTGACTGCACAGATTACGGCAGATTTGTATTAATAGATATGATGTATTTTGGATTCCTTGTTTTCACACGACATTAAGTCAAAATATATTACATATATTAATACCATCCGTGTAAAGAACGATATGTCATAATCATTTTTGAATAATTAAATATAATAAATAAATAAATAAATAAGTAAATAAATAATAAATTGTACCGAGTAAGTCATTGAAGGTGATTTGGGTCCTGTAGATGTAAGTATTCAGAAGAAGGTGGGTTCGAACCCACTTCGATGTCTAACAAACATAAATTCAGTGACGTGCATGCAGTGGACTGATTCTGCAAGAAAAGTATAAGTTAAGAGAGCACAACTGTGCATGTATCACGACTAAGAATTGAAACATCAGTAATTCGCAATCAATTTCCATGAGATTATCGAAATTCTCAACTAGCAAGGAAGCCTATTTTATCACGTGACTTTTGATATCGTGTTCATGGCACAGGACCTGCGGTTTTGCATAGGGTCTCAACCATAGTGACGTGAATTTTTAATGCATAATTCCCTCGCGCATTGGCCTGGATTCGAACCGCAGCCGCCTTAATAAGAAGTCAGTGACCGTTTTACTTAGCTATCAATATCTATAGCCATCAGTTAAAAGGGTGTTGATGCTTCATGGGACATTGTGGTCAACAACTTCGGGTACTTAGAGTTTTTGAAGTCCGCCTGATAGCATGCGTGGATGAAAAGGCAATTCTTTGTTGGTGCATTTGTAACTGCGGCTAGGATTGTAGACGACTAGGACTTGGAAGTTGAAGACCTATAAATTGCTAACAAAACAGTGAAAAGATCTAAAAGTATCCAAAAATGATCTAAAACTGGCGAAAAGGACTTAAAATTGCTATCCAAATTCATTCATAATTTTAATTACACATTTATTGAAGGAATATAATGTTTTAAAATGCAAAATTCTGGTGGTATGCAGCATACAGTACAAATATACATGAGTGAAATACTTCTTCTTTCAGGTGTTATATATTTTTATATTAACTCAATTTAAAAAGGGAATTCAGCGCTTTTAAAAATTACTTGAAGAATTTAGAAAGAAATGCTTTTCACCTGGAAAGAATTCAGCGAACCCGCAATGGACGTCTTAGAGAAATAAATTGAAAATAGTAAAACTGGAATGATATTTGGTTTAACCACTCTAGGGTTACAGAAATTTGAATTCATAAATCTTACCTCTGTTGGCTTTGCATTATAACACAATACTCACATTCATAGGTGTAAAGGATCGTCGGTTGACGATGCCTAATATCGAGGAACTTCTCCCCACATCAACGGATATTAAGGGTTCATACTTGAAGCAAGTGAGAACTTCCTCTTCAAAAAAACTCACATCAAAATATTCTCCTTTCAATATTTGACTTAATTTGCACATAATTTGATACCCACGGTTTCTTAAGTATTAGTTTCATTTTTTCATTTCATTGTATTTATTATTACAGAAAAGATGTTTAAAGGGTGATGGATGAACAAATGATGATTGGAATTGAGAATGGGCAGTACAAATATAGTCTAATGAAGGTGATGTTGCAAATAAAATCCATTAAGACCTAAAAAGAGGCAAAAGAAGGACCTATAATCCAAAGAACACCGAAAAAGGCAAGAAAGGACAATTAAACCCACCATTTTCTGACTTACAATGATCCAGAATGAACGTATATTATGTTGGGCCTCGTCTTCGGACACTCCAGGAAAAAAGGATATGTCCTCAACTTACGAGCCCTAGAGATGACACTGGAATGACCAGAAAATGGCTTCAAGCTTGGCTACGAGTCCCAAGTGACCTGCTCAATAACAGCGCTGAGGCCGGCGTTGAATATTGCTCACACTCGGGTTCGAATCCGCGTCAAGAAGTTGAGGAAATTAGAAATGAGATTGCCATTTCTGAAGAGGCAAGTTACCATGGATTTCACTCAACCTACAGCAGAAATATGCACCAGACTAATTCGTGAAAGCAAATGCGGATGGACATTGAACTGAACATTCTGTCCGAATGTTACGAAAAGTGGTAGCATTACCTTCCACTCCTCCAGGGGCCACATGTATGGATGCAGATTTGTTTTCTGGTAATAAAATTATTATTAACCTGGCAAAGGCCTACCACTCAGGACAACAGAAACCACATTTTATTTGTTCCGTGAGGAGAATATTTTTCTGCCTCTCACTGTTACTTTGTGGCATTAAATGCTGTATCCACAGAATATGTAGACTGAGGGTATGAGGGTTTCGGTCTCGGAAGTAGAATACGATTTGAAGCTTTACCGCGAGTCCGATTACTGCAAGAAATGTAATTTTAACCTGGCCACAAGAATATATACTACATCCACCCCCTGTAATCCCGTGTCCTAGGCTCAAGGTAGGCCAGTTGTGCAGCTTTGCAGAGTGCATGCAGTGGTTAGAAGCCGCATCCGCCACAAATGCGCGGGGCTGGCGAGGGATCCCTTGGTTTGATGTAAAACAAACACGAGATCCGTTTCTAAACTTTGTGTACGGTATTATTTAGAGGTAAAGCTCCAACCGGCGAGCACTGTGAAGTGTACAAGCTAACTTCTGAAATGTTTTGTCCGAAATCCTCCTTCTGTGTTTCAGATAGAAGACCCTAGAAAGAGTGTGCTCCGTACCTTCTATTTCTCAGCATGTCATGTTTTATTCAAGTGAGTTCATTTAATTAGACTAGTATTTTACTATGCTTTTTTAACTGCATTAGGTTAAGTTTGTTATTGTACATATAATACTTATTTTGAACTCTTCTTAAATTTCATTAATAATTTTTAATTATTCAAATTAGTTACTGACTTAGCGCGCTTTTAACTGTAAAACTGATCCCTTTTAGTATCATTCTAAGCGCTTAGTGAAAAAGCAAACGCATAATAATTATATACTAGTAGGCCTACTATTATACTGTGCATCATACTGTATTTTGCACATTTGCCCATTAAATATTCTATGAACATCATATTTTATCGTTATAAGAACGTCGAACAATTTATTCAGTGAACTGAACTTAGCTATGAAGCATGGTTCATGTTTCAGCACGCCATCGCGAAATATTGCTTGTCTTGTAGCCCGTGATAGAAGTGCGCCGTGTGTCGACACACTGCTTCACGGTGCCATCGCGGGACACTATCCAGGGGCCTGTTCCACGAACGAACTTTGCAACTTTTCAACTTTGCACTTTTCACTTTTCAATTTTTGCAAAGTGCAATGCCCTTCTCTCCCACTATGATCTGGGTTTTACTTTTCAGTTCCTTCGCAAAGTGAAAAGTCTTTGCGAATGAATGATCCGATCAAGTTTATTCCATGGGCAAACCGTATATTTATTTTTCGCGGCGAACTTGACAGTATAATTGCGGTACCGGTAGTTTTAAAGTCTTGATCATGGGAAAGAAAGATGATTACAAGAAGTTGGCTGGGCTAGAAGTTGTCAAGGAGAAACGGGACATCTCCTTTTTGGCGACTTTAAAAATAACCTCTCAAATGATGACAGGCAACTACATTAACGAGAGTTCCGTCAAAACATCCACACACAGAAGGAAATTCACCCTTTACTAGAAATTCTGTCGCTATATTATGTGGATTATCAGGCCATCGTAGTATGTTAGGCAATATTAGGGCTACATTTACTATAACATCTACGACTTTGATAACAGTCCTGCAAATAACTGATTTTGATGTCCCATGCATTGCTGCTACACCGTGCAGCTGGGCACGATTTCCTAACCAATGTAAGCATATAAGAATGTGTTATTTTCGGAAAGGGATTGACTTCTTTTGTTGCATGTTTAAATAAATGACCAATCATTTCAAGAATATAGTCAGCCTGCGTTGAGTTAATACGAAAACACTCGCGAAATTCCATCGAAGTGAGGTTATGAAATTTAATCCTCTCTTTGTACATTCTCTTGTTGGATTCATCACTGTCCTCAGTTGGTGATAACAAAAGCTCTCGTCGTAAGAAGTTTATATCACTAAACCAAATTCTACGCCGAGAAACTAGTGTACATACTTGTCAATTAACAGATGAAAAGTGAATCATCTCTTTGCAAGATTTATGAAAATTTTTCACTTCATTTTTGGCACTTTGCATTTCAGTACCAGTGGAGGAACATAACAGGCTTGAAAGGTGAAAAAATTCTTAACTTTTCTCTTTTCACTTTGCAAGGTAAATTTGAAAAGTGGTGGTGGAACAAAGTCTGACCTGAAAAGTGCAAAGTGCAAAGTTGTAAAGTTCATTCATGGAGCAGGCCCCAGGTACTGCGTATAGGAACACTGTTTCTCTTGCAGTCCGAGGCTGATGTGCGCCGTGTGCCGTCACACTGCTTTACCATGCCATCGTGAGACACTGTGCAGATATTGCTTGTCTAGCAGTCAGAGACGGAAGTGCGCCTCGTGCCGTCACACTGCTTTACCATGCCATCGCGAGACACCGTGCAGATATTGCTTGTCTAGCAGTCCGAGACGGAAGTGCGCCGTGTGCCGTCACACTGCTTTACCATGCCATCGCGAGACACCGTGGAGATATTGCTTGTCTAGCAGTCCGAGACGGAAGTGCGCCGTGCGTCGCGACACTGCTTCGAAGCGATTCGCTCTGCTGTATCGAACGTTTCGAAACAGTCAGCAGTGTCACTTCGCCCATTTCTAGAAGCAAAGAGCTTCCTGACTTGACTGAACAGGTGATGGTATGGGGGAGGGGGGGATCTCAAGCTCTCAGCACCTCCAGTGGGCTGCTACACTCACTTCCGACTGGGCTGTCTGGGCGGCTTTCGAGGACACCAGCAAAAATCCGTGAAATATACAGTACGGTATTTCATTAAGTCTATTACTGCTTAGTCGTTCAGTCCTGGGTGATACAGCGGTTCCTTCTGAGGTAAGGTAGCAAGCCCATGAACGATCAACAAATATTCCATTCCTACCGTTTCTTCATTCCTAGTATTCATAAATTCTTCTCTAAAATTCATCTTGTCCTGTAGATAATGAGGGACTCATATTATACTCTACTTGGTCGACCAACACGGCCGTAGCTCGCCCCGTTGTTATGCAATATACCAACTGCGATAAAGAAATACTTAGCCCCGCTTCGCTCATGTGCAATCGTGTTTTGGATATGTAATACTGTACTATCTATGTATATTCCTACAGTTGACAGGGAAACCTTACAATATTTGAAGGGTAGCATGTAGAGCTGGGACCCACCATTCTCTCACCACAACGGAGAAAACTTTCGTGCTGGTGAAAATGTTTGTTGCAGCTTCAGTCATCAGTCCCGTATGTTCTGGTGAGCAGGTGATCTCCGGGCTTCGTGGTAATGTGTTTTCATAACTAAGCTGGGGATAGACGTCATGAAATTTCAAATGGTAAATCATTTCGCGATTTTTCTGTATTGGCTGAGGAAATTCCTCAAGAAAAATATTAGGAGTCAATAGCGTAGCTGGGATTAGAACCTTCAATATTTCTACATAGTTTTATCGTAGAGCGTATCTTAATACCTTGGATATGGAGGTATTATTCTCTGCAAGACAGTGGCAATAAAACGGAAACACTATCTGACGCCTAATTCGTAAAACGACTTCAACTAAAATGACCTTCACAGTCCTATCGTAGGTAACAAATTATTATTATTATTATTATTATTATTATTATTATTATTATTATTATTATTATTATTGTACCGGGCGGTACACCTCCACGCCGCTAATTCAAACATTGCGCCAGTTGAAACTCCTCTACTGGAGGAAGCCTGAACTTTAACAACCACATTAATTCTAAGATTTCTCAGAAGATGTCCCTACTGTAAATTTTGAAGTGTTCTGAACTATGTCAGTTTCGATTCGTTTTTGTTTTCTCTGTAGCAAGAAGTGTGAACATTCTCTTCTAGATGGCACCACTTAAGAACTACAATTGTGCACCCTAGTGCGAAGTGAAGGAACCTTTTTTTTTTGAAGAAATTTTGTAGTCATAAGTTTGTTCTTTGTTAAATTTCTTTCTGTCATTGTTTGAGTTGGCAATGTTAATCCGTTCGTTCCGCCAGTTTTGAAATTAACCAATCCCGAATTTCTTAAATTCATTTTCGACCAATCGGGGCTTTCTTCCCCAACCTGCTCTGTAACTGTGTTCGGTAACCAATAAAATTTTGTGGGCGGGTTGTAATCATTCATGAAACGTCTCGAATCTTCCACGAGGATTTATAAACTGCTGATTTTCTGGTCTCGGGGCCACTTCGGTAACATCTTTCCTAGTGTGATTATATAGCAGGGGGCGGGAAGCGCCCCTTTCTTCAGGCGGCAGTTCATCCATCAGGTAATAGCCTTTTAATAACTTCTTTGTTTGCTAGCTCAGCAGTTTAACACTCGGGGCAGGTTCGAAACTTTTATCATGTAACCTTCCTTTAAAATGTAAAAGACACTTGGTATAAAGTTCTGTCTCTTTAACTACAAATTGGGATAGAGAGTTCCTTACCCTCTCGAGCTCCCACTCATACATTTTTATAACAGTTTCCCATCTCTTCGTAATGTAATAAAGTTTTATTTCGTGTCACCTTCGTAGTATGGGATTAGCCCTTACATAAGCGGCCTAGGGCCAAGTTAGGTTTTAATAAAGTGTGTTAGGAGTGCTGAGTACGCCTCCATTCAAGTTGGTATTTTGGGGCCATGTCATTGTCCTGTTTCTTTACTGAATAGGCCTCAGTAGGTTAGGTATTTTTACCCCTGTTTTTATGTGTCCGGAGGACAGCTTGAAGGTGGAGTTTGGTGTGGCCGTTGATGGGCTTGAACTTTGAGAGCGGGTTGCTCTTTCTTAAATTTGGGCTCTGTGTGCCTCGAGGAGGCTTTACTGGGTAATTGGGAGCTAGTGCTCCTTGGTATGATTGGGGTTTTCTGCCCCTTTCTTGAACCTTATACATAAGTAAAGTTGGGCTAATTGCTCAAGAATTGTGAATCTGGGGCTCGAAGCCCAAAATCCATTAATAAACTGTAATTGTACTTTCTTAACTTGTTGATATACAACTGTGTTCCTGTTATACTTGTTATTTCTTGATCTCGAAAAGAAAATATAACCTTTGTTAAATTTTAAATTAATTTTAATTTCGTAAGTTGAGACCTATTCATCCCAGCACCTTCTTTCACCTCTAACTATCACGGATAACTCCGTAACAATTATTATTATTATTATTATTATTATTATTATTATTATTATTATTATTATTATTATTATTATTATTTTAATAACCGTATCATACCAAAGTTGTTTTTTACTGCATCTCGTCATTCGAGCTAGATGTATTTGGTTTCCTTGAATGTTCCACACTGAGCATCCGGCTCCTAGCGTACTAGCCTTTGGTCACAGGGGTCCCGGATTCGATTCCCGGCAGCGTCAAGAATTTTAACCATAATTGGTTAATTCCGCTGGCACGGGGAATGGGTGTATGTGTCGTCTTCATCATCATTTCATCCTCATCACGACGCGCAAGTCGCCGACGGGTGTCAATTCGAAAACCTGCACCTGGCAAGCCAAACTTGTCCTCGGACACTCTCGGCACTGAAAGCCATACGCCATTTCATTTCATTTCCACACTGAGCGTCACTGAGATAAGATGCTGTTGTTGGCCGATCTACTCATTTGAGTATGTTAACCCGAGTAGTTAAAATGTTATTTCTATCGGTATAAGTGTCATAATAAATATCCAGTTTCCAGGATTCCCAAACGTAAAATTACAGCTATTTAATTTCTACCAAACTGATGTGTAAATGTCAAGTTGTTTGTTTGCTCAGTGATCCCTTGACTTTTTCTGAGCATGAATCATGTAGAAATCATCCACAGATTGATTATTTTGCTGAACTTTAACACTCCAAATTAGGTAGAAATTCATACGAATATCGAGGATTCTCTTCAAATACTTCTTTTGTCACAAGAACCAAAGTAGGCTTATTTACTACATCCACTCCGTTCGAGATCACGAAATGCTACTTCCGTGGGCTTACAATCGATACCCACAAAATAGGAGCGACAGAAAATATTTCGTTGTAAACTCTACTCCCTGACTTTGTCAAACATATCTGCTTCAAAATTAAACCACGATACAAAAAGATGCAAGAAAGTCTTGTAAATGGTGCTGATGTATAACAGCAGTAGTAATCGCAGTAATACGGCGATAAAACATCTGATACAGAAGCCTGGGCGAGCATTATCTATCAATGAGAAGATATGAAACTACTGGGACTGATGTATGCATGACACTAAGTCTGCCTTCAACACAGTCACATGAGAAATTATGCTTAGAATTAGCGACACCCAGCGAATCAGAATAGTGAAATTAAGGATGACAAATTCCCTTCTATTATGAGCTTTCTCAACCACGGATTTTGTTCTCCGTGGAGTTACAAAATGATCATTTATGATGGAGTTCAAAAATTGCCAATGATTGTCATATTACAGTTTACATTAACGATCCACGAATAGCCTTTAATTTCGTTTAATTCGTCATGCATACTGATTTTCTACAGGGTGCTATGTAATCACGGACAGTGGGGAAACTGCATTTACAAATGCATATACGCCTATTCCCCTACAATGTATTTTCCCCAGGCACAGTCCGGTGGTATATGATGGTTCTCAGATACGTCAGCCTCGGTAGATTATTATTATGTATTTTCGCCATGTGCCCCCAGAGCTGAAAAATGTCTACTATCTTTTTGTGGCAGAGTGAAAGCGGAACTCCGAAAGAGATTAATGATTTTGATCTCAGAGTACTAACGACACAATTCACCAAATCGTGTGCGATTTACCTCATTACAACAGCTGTGATCAGTTTTGTAAGTAACGTTAATACGGTACCTTCTGTCCGAAATGAACAGGAAGGCCTAAAGATGGCAAACGATTAAGAGGAGGCACACATATTGCAGCTCCTGCAACTAAGCATACGGAATTTAAGAAGACAGAACATCTACAGAATACGTCCTAACAGTTCAATGAACATTACGAGATATGAAACAGCGTAAGCTTTCAGGAATAGTAGAATAAAAATTTTCCGTGCTATAGAGTCGCAGACCTCTGAAACTGCAACCAATCAGAAACTTTTTTTGTTTTTGCAAGTTGCTTTACGTCGCACTGACGCAGATAGGTCTTATGGCAACAATGGAACAGGAAGGGGCTAGGAGTGGGAAGGAAGCGAACGTGGTCTTAATTAATGTACAGCCCCAGCATTTGCCCGGTGTGAAAATGGGAAACCACGGAAAACCATGTTCAGGACTGCCGACAGTGGGATTCGAACCCACTATCTCCCGAATACTGGACACTGGCCGGACTTAACCGACTGCAGCTATCGAGCTTGGTCCAATCAGAAACAAGCAGCACGATAGTATACCGCATATCTTCACAGCCATCGATACAACTGCTACCTGTGCAACGCAAATGAGACTTAGACAAGCAAGCCAAGTCATGGAAGATGCATGCTGTAAGTGTAGACGAAACGTCTGGAAAGGAGAGTGTTCCAGAAGACCATAGCTCTAAAACCAGGAAAAATATTATATTTATAACGAGTATATTCATAATCTGTAATGCAAATTATGGCACATACTATGCCAAAAAAAAAATTCATGAAGCATACTCGTCTCGTAATTAAATATAATGGACTCGTTGTCAGCCAAACTCAGTGAGACAGAAAATTAAACGATCCGTCGACGTACACTAAATATTGTCACCAGACTGAGAAATGAGGATATCGGCACCTCGGGCTGCTACAATTAATTGTACTACTTACAAGCTACGGCACAAGGCAGTGCGAGATGTGGATCTACTATTGGAAATGAGTGCATCAGAAGAGTCAGTTCTGGTCCGCATGTAACATCTGGAGGACGGAGAAATCAATTTCTCAGAAGAGTATCGAATTTGACCACAATCTATCAAAGCTGGCCTTCACCATTCTATCCCACATAACTGGGTCTCAGCACGTAATATAGAGGTTGACATGTAGTTTACCAAACGGGATAAACTCAAATCAGTATACGTCACTTCATATTATTATTATTATTATTATTATTATTATTATTATTATTATTATTATTATTATTATTATTATTATTATTATTATTATATACACATTGCACATTCATTGGAATAGTTAACTTGGAAAATTGCAGATAATGTTTCCGAGTCCTCAAGAATAATGCAGAAGATTAAACCTAAAATATATCAAGATTATCTTACTACTATCACTTTCTGATCGCTCAAGATTGACTTAGTCAGCTGCATTAATAATGAATTCGAGATTTGCCACACAGAGACACTGCAAAATCTACAGGTCATCTCACTGAACAGCAGCCGTCTTGGTAAACAAAGGTCCTTCTTGGGATATTTTTCGACGGAATTCGACATAAAACAAAGTATTCCTTCATATCAATTGAATATTGAATTTGTTTAGTTACAGCGGTTGCTTATCATTAGGGTCGTTCATAAATTATTTCACGTCATTAGGAGCTGATCACCGGGCGAGTTGGCCGTGCGCGTAGAGGCACGCGGCTGTGAGCTTGCATCCGGGAGATAGTAGGTTCGAATCCCACTATCGGCAGCCCTGAAGATGGTTTTCCGTGGTTTCCCATTTTCACACCAGGAAAATGCTGGGGCTGTACCTTAATTAAGGCCACGGCCGCTTCCTTCCAACTCCTAGGACTTTCCTATCCCATCGTCGCCATAAGAACCTATCTGTGTCGGTGCGACGTAAAGCCCCTAGCAAAAAATAATTAGGAGCTGATCACCACATTCTACTATTCCATAAGACAGCAATCATTCCCACTGAAGAGTTCACCGTGTGTCATCTGAGACAGGATAGGAATCTGCTTAACCGATCGTGTGGGAAGTAATATTCTGTGTTGTATGTGACAACACACAGTATCGTGGAGTGTACCATTAAGATATCAACGGAACTCCCTACCATAAAGGGCAAGTTAATGAACGAATACATTATCGAGGTATTTAAGCGTATCTCTTAGAAGTCCCCACATTCGCAGTTGTACTGTTTTTCAGATTACTGGGCCTATGACCTTCGATGTTCAGCCCCTTTAAACAACAAACATCACCATCATCCTTCAGTTTCCAGATAACGAATGTCCCAGTGTTTAACCGATAGCCTTACTCGTAGCAGTGTAGACTGTCGTGACTCCAGTCACTAAGAAACCTTAATAATTATACTCTTTATCTCTGATGTGGCACAACTTACTATTAGAAATACAATTAGCAATTAAGTACCTTTATCACGATACTTGTTTCCTGAGCGAACAAGTGTTGGATAAGCATCACGTCTATCGTGTTCGCACAAATCTGCTCCTTTAAAATGTTGTTTGAATGTACATTGCAACTTTGACTCAAAAGCAGTCGTTTACAACTGCCACTGAAGGAATTACAGTCATTCATATTATTAACGTCTTCCAAGCACCATTTATAAAGCAATACACATTTGTGCAATAACATCTTTGTTGGTTAAACACGCAAGCAAAATGCAGTCTCGTTTTCAAATCACCCATTAAATGTGGAAAAGATGGCAAAGATTTACGGACCCAACTGACCGGGAGGAATACCTGAGCCTAGCCCGGGAAGTACGAAATCGATTGCTGGAAAGGAAGATTGAAAAATGGGAGGAAACGTGCCGTAATCTAATAGAAAACGGGTCAGATCGCGAATTTCAGCGGATTATATATCTAAGACAATAAGCATTCAATTATACATTTCAGTATAATACCGTAGCGAAGCAAGGGTATCTTGCTAGTCTACATATATAAAATAACTTGTCCTGACTGACTGACTGACTGACTGACTGACTGACTGACTGACTGACTGACTGATTCATCATCGCAGAGCCAAAACTACTGGACGTAAAGAAATGAAATTTTGGGGATATATTCATATTATGATGTAGGTGCTCGCTAAAAGAGGATTTTTGGATATTCCTTCGCTAAGGGGGTGAAAAGGGGGGTGACATTTTAAAACGAGTGTATCTATATCTCAAAACTTTAAAAGTTTACAGATGTAAAAATTGGTATTTAGAATCTTCTTTAAAAATAAGGAAACGCGTATTTTTTTGTTTTCAGAAAATACCAATATGAGGGGTGAAACGGGTTGAAGAAAGGGTTGAATGCCTTTAATCAGGATACCAGTACTTATATCTCAGAAACTGAAGATATTACAGACCTGAAAATTGGTGTTTCGGATCTCCTTTAAAAATAAAGAAACACGTATTTTTTTTGTTTCTGGAAAATCCAATTAACGGGGGGGGGGGGGGTGAAAAGGGGTTAATATTTTAAAATGAGTGTATCTATATCTCTTAAAGGTTATAGATGTGAAAATTGGTATTTAGAATCTCCTTTAAAAACAAAGAAACACGTATATTTTGTTTTCGGAAAATCGCAATAGGAGGGGTGAAAAGGGGTGAAGAAAGGGTTGAATGCCTTTAATGAGGCTACTTATATTTCAGAAACTGAAGATATTACAGACCTGAAAATTGGTATTTGGGATCTCCTTTAAAAATAAAGAAAGACGTATTTTTTGTTTTTGGAAACTCCAATTAATGGGGGGGGTGAAAAGGGGGTGAATTTTATAAAATGAGTGTATCTATATCGCAAAACTGTTAAAGTTTACAGATGTAAAAATTGGTATTTAGAATCTTCTTTAAAAATAAGGAAACGCGTATTTTTTTGTTTTCAGAAAATACCAATATGAGGGGTGAAACGGGTTGAAGAAAGGGTTGAATGCCTTTAATCAGGATACCAGTACTTATATCTCAGAAACTGAAGATATTACAGACCTGAAAATTGGTGTTTCGGATCTCCTTTAAAAATAAAGAAACACGTATTTTATTTGTTTCTGGAAAATCCAATTAACGGGGGGGGGGGTGAAAAGGGGTTAATATTTTAAAATGAGTGTATCTATATCTCTTAAAGGTTATAGATGTGAAAATTGGTATTTAGAATCTCCTTTAAAAACAAAGAAACACGTATATTTTGTTTTCGGAAAATCGCAATAGGAGGGGTGAAAAGGGGTGAAGAAAGGGTTGAATGCCTTTAATGAGGCTACTTATATTTTAGAAACTGAAGATATTACAGACCTGAAAATTGGTATTTGGGATCTCCTTTAAAAATAAAGAAAGACGTATTTTTTGTTTTTGGAAACTCCAATTAATGGGGGGGGTGAAAAGGGGGTGAATTTTATAAAATGAGTGTATCTATATCTCAAAACTGTTAAAGTTTATAGATGTAAAAATTGGTATTTAGAATCTCCTTTAAAAATAAAGGAACACGTATTCTTTTGTTTTCGGAAAATCCCAATAGGAAGGGTGTAAAAGGGTGAATAATTGGTTGAATGCCTTTAATGAGGCTACTTATATTTCAGAACCTGAAGATATTACAGACCTGAAAATTGGTATTTGGGGTCTACTTTAAAAGTAAAGGAACAGGTATTTTTTCGTTTTTGGAAAATCCACTATTTGTGGGTGAAAAGGGGGCGTGAATTTTTTAAAATTAGTGTGTCTACATCTTAAAACTTTAAATTTACAGATGTAAAAATTGGTAGTTAGAATCTCCTCTAAAAATAAAGGAACACGTATTTTTTTGTTTCCTGTAAATCCCAATAGGAGGGATGTAAAAGATTGAAAAATGGGCTGAATGCCTTTAATGAGGATACATATATCTCAGAAACGGAAGATATTACAGAACTGAAAATTTGTATATGGGGTCTTCTTTAAAAACAAAGAAACACGTATTTGTTAGTTTTTGGAAAATCCAATTAGTGGCGTTTAAACAGAAGTAACAATTCGGGGTGAATTTTTTGAAAGACTATATCTCCAGAATATCTTGGAAACGTAAAATGTTACAGACGTAAAAAGTGGGTGTTTGGAATCTCATGTAAATGTAAAGAAAAATAGGTGATTTGTTTTTGGAAACTCCTTTTAAGGGGAACTCAAAAGGGGTGAAATTTTAAAATGAGAATTTTTACAGTATGTCTAAAAAAACGTAACATGTTACAGAAGTGAAAAATGGATATTTTATCTCTATTAAACATAAAGAAACGTGTATTTTTAGTTTTCGGAAATACCACTTGGCTGGAGGGGGGGTGTAAAGGTTTCTAAAAATGGTGTTGAATTCTCTTAATTAGGCTACTGATATCTCAAAAATGAAGATGTTTCAGACGTGAAATTTGATATTTGCAATCTGCTTTAAAAGTAAAGAAACAAGTATTCTTGGTAAATCCATTATTGTGGGGGGGGGGTGAAAGAATTGAAAAAATAATTGACTTAATTGTATGAGAATACATACATCTAATAAAAACTAAAGTTGTTACAGATGGGAAAATTCGTATTTGGATCTCCTTTAAAAACAAAGAAAAACGCGTTTGGGGGGGGGAAACATCTTGGGGGGCGGGAGTGTAAAGGAGTTGAAATCCTTTCATGAGGACACATAAATCAAAAATTGAAGAAGTTAGAGTCGTGATAATTGGTATTTAGAAGATCCTTTACTAGTAAAGAAACAAGTTTTTTTGCGGGAAAATTTACTTGGGGGGGGGGGAGTAGTGTGAAATGAAGTGAAAAAAGTAAAGTATTTTATAGGGATACTTATATCTCAAAAGTGAAGGTAATAGACGTGAACATTGGTGTTTGGAATCTCCTTTAAACATAAGGAAACACGCCTTCTTTTAATTATTTTTTGGGTGGGGGTGGCGGTAAATAAACTTAGCGGCGGTGGGGTGTAGAAGGAGGTGAGACCAATTGAGTTTACTGTACTTAATGTACTTATAAGGATCCTCCGTTACTCAGGCGGCAGTGCGCCGGCCTCTAACAGCTGGGTTCCGTGGTTCAAATCCCGGTCACTCCATGTGACATTCGTGCAGGACAAAACGGAGGCGGGACAGGTTTTTCTCCGGATACTCCGGTTTTCCCTGTCATCATTCATCCCAGCAACATATAATAGTAATAATAATAATAATAATAATAATAATAATAATAATAATAATGTTCCGGACCGTCGTCAAATGCGCGGACCGCGCTGGAAACGGCTCCTGGACGGGTAATGACTAAGAATGCAGTCCGGCCGCGGGTTCATTGCCGCCAAGGCACCCAATATGACACCACGCCGGATCTCCTGAAGGATTTTATCGATATTAAAAATGATTATAGGAAAAGATGGCAAAGATTTACGGACCCAGCTGACCGGGAGGAATACCTGAGCGTAGTCCGGGTAGTACGAAATCGATTGCTGGTAAGAAAGATTGAAAAATGGGAGGAAACGTGCCGTATTCTAATAGAAAACGAGTCAGATCGGGAATTTTGGTGGATTCTCGCTGAAAACGAGTCAGATCGCGAATTTCGGCGGATTATATATCTAAAACAATAAGCATTCAATTATAAATTTCAGTAAAATACCGTAGCGAAGCACGGGTATCTTGCTAGTAGTGTATATGACTGTTTTAGTTTAGGATTTAGGTAATTATTTCAAAGGTCAGGGGGCACTATGTGTAGGGGGCTTGTCCTTTTCCCCTGGCCTTCCATAGATACCGTAAAGGTTTATGGTAAATAAATAACGAATGAATGAATGAATGAACGCGAGCTGTTTTATCGTGAGCACCATTTTGTGTTGCATTCAACTGGTCACTAATGATGATGATGCTTGTTGTTTAAAGGGGCCTAACATCTACGTCATCAGCCCCTAATGGTACGAAATGAAACGAAATGTAATGACAGATTAAAAGTCCAAAATCCTCCACTGACCAGAATTCAGAACGTGATGACGAAGAATGAATGGATGGATATGAATTTAAAACATTCAGTGGATCCGACCCGCAATGCCTCACAATCACAGAAAGTGACTAAAAGAATAGCATTACTGACCAAGGGACTGCTTCTATAGCATAATACTGAGTCTATGATGCTTGTAGTCTAAGCGAGTCCAAAATCCAAGTCATCGGCCCCTCATAATTGTACTTATCGCTAGGAAAGTAGAACCATGGTATTTGTCATGCTGCGGTACTAATCAAAAGTAGCGTAGACTCGCGGTATTCCACACATTATTGTACTACTCACAGATAATGAAATTCGCACATGTAATACAGACCTATGCTGTTTCGCACATTGCGGCGCCATTTACAGGCAACGCAAACGTATGGTGTTCATCGCTTACGTGTACTGAGTACAAGGACTCGCACTATCCCGTGGTGTTCCTCATATAGTGGGTACTAATAATAGGCAAGCCAGAAACATGGTGTCACTCCTAAAGTGGTACTAATCACAGGTACTGTAAAAGCCGGCAACGCACTCTGTTGCTACTAATCACATACCTATTTTCTACCTATCATAGTGGTACTACGCGCAAGTAAATGTGACCCATGGTGTTCTCCGCGTGGTAGTACTAATCACAAGTAGTTTCATGGTTTTAATACAACCATCCCTTGGTCGCCCCTTTTTAGTCTCCTCTTACTCAAGCAGGTGATACCGTGGGTGCATTCTACGTCTGCGTCCCCCCCACACAGGGGGTTGTGTGTCCAAGAGAAGTTTTATATTTCCCTCAAGTCCGCCGGCAAGCCGGTTAGGGCCCCCCTATACGCCACCTGGGACGCACCACGTGATAGTATCACCTCTCCCCCTGCTACGCCAGCGTAGTAGGTTCGTGGCAACTGGTCACTAAACTTGTCAGCTCCTTTCACATACTCACAGGTAATGACACATCCACATGATCAGGAGATGCGGGAGATGCGCACGCGCAGACACGTGACAGCAACCGACCGGTGCAACGAAATCACGGTTTCCAGCATTTCCAGTGATGGGAAGTTCTCCTGTTTATTAACAAGGGTCAATTCCGCGCCATTCTTACATTTTCCAGGTCAGTTTTATTTTGGCCACCCCCTATAATCATGTAACGGCCGTAGCCGTGTTGAAACACCGGATCCCGTGCGATCTCCGAAGTTAAGATTTGGATTGGTTGCCACGCGCTGTTGGTGGGGGGGGGGGGGGGGTAAGGGAATGGAGGAGCGGAAAGGAACTGGCCACCCTACCGTACGTAAACTCCGGCTCAGGTACACCTCTGTGGAAGTTCGGACCTGCCTTCGGGCAGAATACACCCTAACCTTACCTTAACTTACCTATTTTCATGTTAATCGGTATCTGCTCAAACTATAATTCCGCAACACTTCTGTGCCAGTTTGGAACAGACATGAGTCATCATCCGGAAGGCTGGTTGGATCCTCAAATAGCCCCACCGAACGCTATGGAGTTATAGGTAAAGCGCATAAACTGATGGTGATGCCAAAATGAGGATTACTATTTGACACTGTTTTCCTCGCTGGTCCAGAAAGTACGAGGGCAGATCAGAAAATAAGTTACACTTCCCAGTTATGGCCATTTATTACACCACCTATACAACAGCAACACGACTATAACGACATACACTGTAACGTCACTTTTCCACATAGTTTCCAAGAGACTTCAAACATTTCTGCGAACGCACAACCAACTTGTCGATGCCGGATGCATAGAAATTTCCTCCAGCGTTCTGCAACCACTCGGAGACAGTGGCGTTCACCTCCTCATCGATCTGGAAACATCGAACACCGAGCTCCGGTTTAAGCTTACCGAACAGATGAAAGTCACATGGCGCTAGGTCGGGTCTGTAGGGTGGATGTTGCCAGACCTCCCACTCGAAACGCTGCAGCAGTTCTCTCGTTTGGCGGACCTTGTGAGGTGTTGTGTTATCGTGCAACAAAATCACACCTGCGCTCAATTTCCTCCAGCGCTTCTCTTTAATCGCTTTACGCAACCGGTACAACGTTTGACAATACGACGTCGCGTTGATCGTCGTTCCTTTCGGCATGAATTCCACGTGCAGCAAACCCTCCATGTCAAAGAACACAGTCACCATAACCTTACCGGCTGAAGGTTGAACCTTGGCCTTCTTTCGTTGTGGTGATGAGGGGTGCACCCATTCCATTGATGTTCGCTTCGTTTCGGGGGTGAAGTGGTGGACCCACGTTTCGTCGCCTGTGACGATTCGCCGGAGAAACCCGTTGCCGTATGGGGCATAGCGTTGCAAAAATGCCAGGGAGGATTGGAGACATTGTCCCTTGCGCTCATCGGTGAGAAGACGTGTGACCCATTTTTGACACAGCTTACGATATCCAAGGTCCTCGTGAACAATGGCGAACACACTGCCATACGACATGTTCAGCTGCGTCGCAATTTTTCTCAGTTTAATGCGCCGGTTCTGTCTAATGATCGCATTCACACTGTTGACCTTTACACGGGTCCTGGACGTTGCGGGCCTGCCTTCGCGATGGTTGTCTGTGATATCCGTGCGTCCGGCTTCGAATTGCTGACACCACTTTACGATACCTTGCCGGGAAATGGCCCGCTCCCCATACACAGCACTAATTTCACGATGAATGTCCGTGCAATTCTTCCTTTTGGCCCATAGGAATCGGATTGTCGCACGCACCTCATATTTGGAGTGAACGTCCAGTTGACGCGCCATTGCATTTGGCCGCTATTCACACAATACTAGACAAGACACCACAGCGACCTCCCTAACAGACGTGTGGGCAGTCTCTGTCCCTTTCTCCGTTGTGCCCACGTTTGCGACCCACAGCGCGCTGCTGCGGCGCGTTAGTGCAACTAACCTCTTGATCCACCTACGTATTATTGCAGGACGACCAACCCGCATGAGTAACATCTTTCATAATAACCTGACACACTAGTTGTGCTCTGAATGTCACTAGTCAACACCAGCCATACTTCAGCAGCTTCCACACTGTCACAGTCATAAAACAGACTGAGACTTCAGTGGATGTTACATGTTGTTCTGGTCTGGTCAAGAGACAGATGCAAAAATATCTCATCCATCAAGAAATAGCAACAGATGGAGTAAGTCTAATAACAATTCAATTTATATTGTTTTAATTTTGTACTCTTGCATTTAACTATTTATTATTTTATTATTTTCAGTACCGAGCGAAATGGCGCGCGTATTAACGCGATTCGGCTGTGGAGCCATGCTCTGCGGTCGTCTGTCCTGAAATTAGTTTTCTGTGGTTTCCTGTTTTCAATTCCGATAAAAATGACGGGATAGTTCCAACTCATAGGCCATCTCCTTACCCAATTTCATTCATCATCATTCACTTTTTCTGCATTAACTCCTCAAGTGACTTTGGTTTCAGGAAGGGTATCCGGCCATAAAAATATGCCATATGAATTCATCTCAATTCATCCCCGACCCCAATATCAAGAAACGGGACTAAGGGGTGGACAAATAATAGTTTATTTTCAGTAAATAACTAAGTGACTATGGCCATACACTGAAATCTTATTTTAGTGTATCGGTTCATATCCCGCTACAAATATTTATCATTATTATTATTGTATCTGTATTATTTTAATACTACTATTATTGTAACTATTATTATTGTTTGATTCAATTCTGTAATCTGATTTCGCTATGTATTAATTCATTATCGCTTGGTTTATTGTATTTAATTTATTATATATATATATATATATATATATATGTGTGTGTGTGTGTGTGTGTGTGTGTGTTAGCATTGATCATACGTAGAGTGAGAGTTGCGGCCCAATATCAGATATGGATATATTTTGTGAAATAACTTTAAAACATTCCAATACTGTAACTGTCGAGTCATCGCTCTGTCATTGTATGCGTTTAGCAGTGTGAGAGAGTATTTAGGGAGTTACTACTTTGCCTGAGGCTATTTCATCACAGGCTGGAACACTTTGGAGCTGGGTGGGAGTGATGTCATCTACTCTTTTTAAGATGACGTGGGTGTGACAACTAGTGTCTATATATAGAGGTGTATCCTATAGCGGCAGTTCAGTTGGTTGGAGAGACTTGCCATGGGGTATTGTAGTCAACTGGATGGAGACGAATGGTGAACAGTGAGATAGTCGTATGGAGAGTGAGGCCACAGCTGATCAGTCAGTGAGATGAAGAAGAAGCAATCGCATTGATACGTAATCGTCAGTGACCAAATGGATTAAATGTTCGGAGTGTGTTTCCTGTACCTGTTCGGTCGAGTTCTTGTGTCAGTTCGGTGACAGTCGAATAATGAGTCGTCGTAATGCAGACTAACAGTTATCAGTGAAGTACTTGTAAAGTTGATTGTTAAGTGTGAAAATAATTTCAAGCCATGCAATATCTCGTTTGTGAAACTAAAAGGACACATCACTAAATTAGGTTTGAGATACCTACAGCTGATACGAATTCAAAGGAATACGTCGCAATAACATTCAAAGTGTTCAAGGTACAATTAAGTGAACCAGCGAGGGATAAATTTCTTGTGCAATTTTTAAATGTCCGGTCAAGGGGATTTCAAATTTAATGCCTAGAGTTTCTTTCGGTTGTAATTTCAGAATTTTATATTATCATCTATATTATCGCAGCAAGTCTTGTCATTTCAATTATAAATTTAAAGAATATATTTTGTTTAGTATCAAATACAATTATTTGTTTTATTAGTAGATCAGATAACCTCCAATTTTAATGGGGAAACCGAACGACATTTTCCTTTTCCCAGATCCTATATGTTATGCTGTCAAAGTAAGCTTATTACCTCACACCCTAGAGATATTCAAGATTCTCATTCCATTATCGTTACATCTATTTGTAGCTGGCGCCCATCAACAAATGTATGTGTAAGTAATCAGGTAAGCACTAAGTGTGAGTACATAGTCCGACGATTGAATATTTTATTTCATGAATATTTTAATTCTGTTTCATTTTAAAATCAATGAATAACCACAGTAGCTTAATAATAATAATAATAACTGAATTTGAAGACCCGTTCCCTGAATAATAAATTATTCGTTTTGTACTTTATCCTCGGCAAGTCAGGTGGTTAAACACTGAGCGTGACACATGCATGAATTAAATCTCGGTTGGTTCAAGTGGAGGCGTGGTGTCTAGAGAACCATTACACAAATAAGTAACTTCTGAGGCACTTATGAATCACGGACTTAATACCTGGAATGACTGTTTCAAGAACGTATCTACAGTTATGCTCTTTCCCAAAAGAAACACAGTGAGTGTAAGATCAAAATGTAAATACTAAGACTAGTGTGGTACTGGACGAATTCTACTGGTATTGACGAATCGCTTCTCACATGGAAACAAAATTCTCGGATATCTTTTTACTTGAAAGTGTGATCATGAGGGATTTATCTATTAATCACGAATAGAACATGGGCGTTGCCTGTGTGCTTAGTACAAGGTAATTGTTGTAAAGGCTCTTCAGTTGCCAATGGGTAGCGTCTATCCTATAGTCTCGTCAACATGATTACCTTCTGTTCTGAGATACTAAATGGAACGCTGGCAACTAGATCTCAACTATTAAAAGATGAAGTCAGGTAACTGTTCAAGAGGGACCGAATAACAAATGTGAACAAATCCGTCTTAATGTCGTTAAGCACCAAGATCAATGTAAGGTGAAATGAAGGCCGTGTACGACGCTTTCCCTCTGTATTCTCCAATCTTCATTCTCTTTCCTTCATTGATCAATTTCAGCGCTGGGTTAGCTTCCTCCCTCTTGGATGGTTTTCTTAATGAATTTTGAATTAAATTTTCAGGACTTACTTCTTCGTGGAACAAGTTAGAGAACAAAGATGACTGCAAATTATTCATTAACAATTCATTTCCTCGTACAACTTCATATTAATACGCAGTGTAACAACACACACTGTATGAAATGCTAGGCAGAACTAAGAACAGATTATTAATTGTACTCCTTACTCTCATGTAAATGGATAGCTACAAGGAATCCTTAAATCTGTGTCTACGGTGGTTTTGTGCAGACATATGTACTAGTATATGCGAGGGAATAATAACTGCTTGCTGCAGTGGTCAGCTTACTCTGCTCCCATCCGTACATTCCAGTGAATTCGAGTGTGAACTTCAATAGGACCAGCGGCCCATATAGTTTACATTCATGCCACACCTGCACCAATGAAATATTCACATCCATTGGTCAACTTATTATATGTTTGTTACAGATCTTCAGGTGACATCCGTCATTCTTAATTAAATCAAAACGCGACATACGGTGAGATACATTACCTATGTGGTGGTTTGTTTGCACCTTGGGAAACATAAGCATTAATGATTCGCATTTAACTGGTGATAAATATATCGATGTGAAACGACACAAAATTTCCATGACCTTGTTATGAAAGTACCTAACCACTCTTTCTGAGGAAATACATTTGGACAGAATGCTGCTTAAAATATGTGAAAGAACAGAAAATGTATTATTTGACATACACACAGTATATTAATGGTAACATTTGCAAAAGCAAGTAGCAGGAAACTAATTTGCTTTTGAATTTAGCACGATTCCTACCAGGACAGGAAATAATTCGTTGACAGTAAGAATATTTTACGACATGAAAGGAAGAACTTGATCCTGTCTAAAACGTGCTGATACAATGTGCTGGGCAGCATACTGGTGGCCCGCATGAAGTCCGTTGTAAAGTTTCGACTGAAAAACAACACTGTACTGCAACCACGCTGATAGAGCGAATGCGAACTTCTAGCTCTTTTTGCTAGTTGCTTTTACGTCGCACCGACACACATAGGTCTTATGGTGATGGGATAGGAAATGGCTAGGAGTGAGAAGGAAGCGGCCGTGGGCTTAATTAAGGTACAGCCCCAGCATTTGCTTGCAGTGAAAATGGGAAACCACTGAAAACCATCTTCAGGGCTGCCAACAGTGGGGTTTTGAACCCACTATCTCCCGGATGCAAGCTCACACCTGCGCGCCCCTTACCACACGGCCACCTAACTTCTAGTTCAAGCTTGCATCCGGGAGATAGTGGGTTCGAATCCCACTGTCGGCAGCCATGAAGATGGTTTGCCATGGTTTCCCATTTTCACACCTGGCAAATGCTGGGGCTGTACTTTAATCAAGGCCACGGCCGCTTCCTTCCCACTCCCAGCCCTTTCCTGTCCCATCTTCGCCATTAGACCTATCTTCTGTGTCGGTGCGACGTAAAGCAACTTGTACAAAAGAAAGTCAAGAATAACGGCCGCGAGGATTCGTTGTGCCGACCACACAACCCTTCATAACCTTCAGGCTTTCGGACTGAACAACGGTCGCCTTCGGAGCTGTTGCGCCATGGGGTTTGGTTTGATTGTTAATAGATAAGAGAAGTGTCCTCGCAATTAATAATATTATCTTCTCCACTGATGATTAGGACCCGGGTTCTTATGCAATTACATGCTCCATTCCTTTCCTTGTAGACAACTGAGAATGAAAAATATCGGCGAACTGTGGTTCTGATATGGCTATCCCTGTGTTTTATTTTACATCGTTTTACATATTTTCAGTAATAATACATATGCTTACATATTATGTGTAGAATGTTACATTTTTGTACAAAGCTAGGCAGTTACTTAAAAAAAGTTGAAAAGTGTGTAAGCTCGTTTAATTCTCAGACTAAGGTTCTATTCCTGTGATTTTTAAGGAAATATAATTTGCGAATTTCATCTCATATAGAATATATTTCAATTGCTAAAGTTAGCTTTAAAATTCGTTTGAAAATTGGGATTTCTAAGATTTCTTCTGTGAAATACAGTAAGTCCGAGTACCTTAAATGCATAAAACGGCACTAATCCTTTCTCAGAACCTGAGAGTTAAAAATTTCTAATAAACTACATGCAGTCTTGAAACGAAATCCAAGTTATTGAACTCTCTATCTGTTTGCAAGGTCATTAGTTGTGAGCAAGAAGTGGCCCGGAAGATATCCCATCACGACAAAATAGTTACCGTATATTTTGTGTTACTTAATCGGGGTTTTAAGAGAGATTCTATATTAATTTTATTTAGCAAAATGTATTCGTTTCATTTTAAGGGTATGAGGGCAACAGTAAATTACCTACAACAATACATTATGTAATACACTTGGCCATTTACAGGATATAACATTATTTTTAAACAGGGACCTGAAGAGTTTTGATTATGCCTTTAGTTTGTTTATTTAATGCTAGCAAAATAAAACACAGTAGATCAAAAAAATTATCTTAAGAAACAACGATGACTTTGTCATAAAATACAGAGGTATTTAAAACAATTTTTGTCTCGTATCATAACCATAAAGAAATATACGAACATGTTTTTAAATTTAGTGCATTAACACTATTATATCTTTTATTAATATTTTGCTGATGTTTACCGCATTTTTATGTTCATATTTCCCAAGGCTGAGTGGACCCCGTTCCAGCTCTCGTACCACTTTTCAAATTACGTGGCAGAGAGTCGGGAATCGAACCCGGGCCTCCCGGGGTGGTAGCTAATCACACTAACCACTATACCACAGAGGCGGACAGTTACTATCATAAGGGGTAAAATTAAAGTAATGCCGTAAAACAGATTTTGTTTGTATATTTTTAAATACTGATAAAAGTAATGCATTCAGTATAAGCCCGTAGATAAATGAGATTCAATCATGTGCTATATATGCTCAAAAACGGTATTCCCTATATCTCGAAATTTCGACAACTCGAAATAAAATTTAGCTTCCGAGGTGATTCGAGATATCGCGGTTCCACTGCACAGCACGGTGTCTCTCAAGCTAGTCGGAAGAATACAGGTTATGAAGATATATACGTGCTGGCGCGTGTAGGAGAGAGAATGAGAATACTGTATCTGCACTTCAAGAATTTTCCTAATCTCCTAGCTGCCTTCAACAAATATGTCACCTCTGAGTGAGCAGTAAGAATCTTAGATCAAGTGGAGGTAGAAGGTGGACTTGTACTCCTCGTGGTGTAGGCTATCCGCATCACTCAACGAGCCGTATCGCATTGCGTGTGCGCAACCCCGCTACTATCGTCCGCAGCCCAGAGAGTGGATAAAAAAGAAACTGGGATCCATTAGCAAAAGTGGTTACAAGAGCAAACGAGGAACAACGGGGGAACCGAAGGACATGCTCCGAGCAAAACGATGCGAAATAGCAGCAGTAGCAGCGTAAAGGAGGACATTGGCCTGAACGACGATATCAAGCAACTGATCTAATATAACACTAGAGGACGCGTGCTATTCCGCAGCAATCCTTATGAATACATTGATAGGAAATAGCTCCAAGCGTCGCCCGGGTACTTTCCTGAATGTTTATTTTTAGGCTTTATATTACCCGTTAATTTTGTCAAGTGAATTTTTGTAGATTTCTTTATTATGACGTTGACTGATATTTTATAAAATTTTTTATCGTTTTAGACTTATTCTTGTGAATTTAATTAAACGTTTCAGTTTTACATCATTTTCCTTCGCGTGAAGGTTTGTCCTTGTTGAGGCCCATATTGTCTGGAAGTAGCCGGCCTTACCAACAATTAGATTAATAAAAATAAGTGATAATTGAATGTACGTATTTACGCGGAGCGCTAAATATATGATGTACACGATTCCAGCTGTCACTGGGACTGTAACCAATTAGCCTAGCGGCCCCGAGAACTGTGGATTTAACGCCAATCTCGGTGATTTTGGACATTTTCTTTTCCAACCCTCTGCGTCCCCTGCCGATGGAAGCTGGAACTTTGACTTAAACGGCATCCAGTGTGTCACAATTCATCTCAGCAATCCCGAAGATGATGGATCCGACACTAATATTTTTCTATGAGTTTTACATACCACTCGTTTTAGAGCCCGAACCGTGGGGGTGCTAGGGGTGTCTTATCCCCACATTTCTTCTCCAGATAGTAGTCATATGTGTACCAAGTTTGGTTAAAATTGCAGGTATGTTTATAGACGTCTGTCATTTTTTATCGTTTTGCTTCGCCGATTTCTTTACGCAACACTGTTACTTCTTAACTTTGTGAAACCCGCTAAGTACAGAATGCATTACGGGCTAGGGCAATCCTTCGGCAGCAATTACTGGAGATTCATTTAGTGATTTCGTTTTAGGATTACTCAAAGATGATTGAATTTAGAGACCTACCAATGCCTGTTGATTCACCGGTGGGAAATTCCGGAGAGAATTCCGGTCCAGTATAACGGCCGGACTGGTCGAAGTTGTTTTTAATAAACGTCCTGAATATATAGGTAATAATTATTACTAACATAGTACTAAAATATCTCTAGGGTGTTTGAGGGAAAGGCGATAACAATGATCGCCAATAATAAAATCCTTATAATTATCCCAGTCAGCGATAATTTTTGGAACAGTGCGCAAATGCAGCTCACGACGACGCACTTTTCGTTGGTATAAACAGTACGAAACTGCTCTAAATAAGCAATTTCCATCACCTAGTATGGGTAAAATCCTCCGGGTTTACATGACAGTAGATTAGGTGGACAATGTTTTTGAAAGAGGAGTGAGAGAGAAAAGACCAGTAGGAAGGCCAAAGTGTGAAATGAGGAAATGCAGAGGAACAGAAACTCTACTCTGACAGAAAAAAAATGGCGTGCGCTTGTACACCACATACAGGAAAGTGGAGCTGGAAAATGAAGATGATGATGAATGTTGGTGTAGTCAACGTGAAATACTCGACAAACCACGAGTCTATGACTGACCGCCCAGGTATGTAGACCACAGTGAGGAGACGTCATAGCAGACGGCGCATGTTTACACGCATGTCCAACAGCGAACCAAGAGGTTGCCTTGAAGTACTGACGAGCGCTTTGGTCAATCAGAGTGCTATATTTTTCTTTAATAACTTAAACATGTACTGAAAGAAATGTTTATTCTTTTGAAGACACTCTGCAAATATACAGGACAAGAGCTTTTGTCAGAATGCTGTACGATGACAATCGGTTCAGCCGTTCTCTCAAACTCGCTGTAACAAAAATCAGCCGGGTGTTTTAAAAATAAAGATGAAAAATAGGTTCATAATTCTACAGGATATGCCTTTGTTGCATTGGACATAATCCTAACTGGAACCGAACTGTAAAAACATCGTGAAGATACCTTCAAAACAGGATATGAACAACAATGGAAATCATTTTAGGCATTTTACTTTTGGAAAGGAAGCTACCTACAGTAGCTTCACCAGCTAAGTTGAAACATTTCACAAGAAGCTTACCATTCATCTGATATTACCGATTAATTCGCAATCCGCAAATATTTCAATTTCTTTTAAGGAACTTGTGCACTTTACAAACTATAGTAGAATACGAGGCTAAAAGTCAAATGAAAAGTGTTTGCTACGCATGTGAAGACTTTCGAAAAACAAAACGCAAACACATGGTAAACTTAAAATATCTGGGGCCCGAGCTGTTTCAAAATCACCGAAGTTACACCCATAATAAAATTCATAACAATTCTTCATAAGTGGCACGAAATTTCACCTCTGCGACTCGAAGGTTAGTTCATCGCACACATATCAGTTATTGTTCGGATGGTTTCTTTTCTGTTGCAATCTGCTTTAAGTCGCACCAACACAAATATGTCTTATGGTGACGATGGGATGGGAGAGGGTTAGGAATGGGAAGAAAGCGGCCGTGGCCTTAATTAAGGCACAGCCCCAGAATATGTTTGGATGATTTACAAACCTCCTTGCCATGATGAAACTCTTAAAAACTAATAAAATGTTAAAATAAAAACAGCATAAAGGTTAAAATACTACGGGTTGACTATAACTCCAATACTGGATGGCTGCTAACCATAGCAATATGATGTCTGAAGATCACAACCATGGCCTACATCCCCGAAAAAAATTGCATCGCGTGTTAACGCCTGCAATATCAACAGTCAGTCCCCTCGATCGTTTTTACTTTGAATACGGAGATTTTATCGTACCAGACTTCTCTATGTTCCAAATTAGAAATAAGTTGTAAATAGCATCGAGAAATCCTTCGTTTTACTTGTGACGAGGAAGCTTTGGTGAGACTGAAAACATTAACTAAAACAGTCATAAAAATAAGCTTATTCACAGAAATAAGTGATATCACAAGTGATGGAAGTGTGTAATACTACCATATGAATATAATTTTCTTGGATGGACTTTACAAGAACATATCAAAAGCGGTAGAGTTATAATAGTTTTACTTCATTATAGTGCACAAAGTATAGGGAAAATTGGTCATTATGGTACATTTTGCATTCAATGCAGAGATGTATTTCGTAAGAATCCGAAACATTACGAACCACACATACAAAATTAGCTTAAGACATTTTTTCTGGGGACTAATCGAGAATCCTCCACATCAAAGAACTGTTCTAGTCTCATTTCGTTTCAAACTGCTCAATGAATTCGAAATATAAGCCCACGCGTACCTAGTTGAAGTGTCTGGAACCAGGGTATTATGAATACTAAAGTAGAGGAAGTTTATTAAAAATGTTAGCAATAGATAAACCAGTGACACATTTGCAATATTCTAATGAAGAAAGTGCTACTTCATAGTCTTAAACATAGCCTTCAACCTGCAAACATTACAAATTCAGCACCGTGATTATTTTCAAAATCGGACAAGTACTACTCAAGAAAATGTAATGTATTCAAATGTGCGTCATTCGCTAGCTGGGGATTGCCCTGTTCGATTCGTGCTACGTATAAACATTAAATTTAATTCGTGTTGGTATTTCTAGCCGGGTGCAGCCCTTGTAAGGCAGACCCTCCGATGAGGGTGAGCGGCATCTGCCATGTGTAGGTAACTGCGTGTTATTGTGGTGGAGGGTAGTATTTTGTGTGGTGTGTGAATTGCAGGGATGTTGGGGACAGCACAAATACCCAGCCCCCAAGCCATTGGAATTAACCAATGAAGGTTAAAATCTCCGACTCGGCCGGGAATCGAACCCGGGACCCTCTGAACCGAAGGCCAGTATGCTAACCATTCAGCCAATGAGTCGGACACGTATAAACATGAGCTTGCTGTTGACATATAGAGGCTTCCCCTTCTTCTGGCAGATACTGTATATATTCTCTCCACTGCGCTCATATATAGGCCTACACTGTAATAAAATGTACCGTATGATTTAACACCTTTAATATATCTACACAGGTCATCGTCATCATCATCATCATCATCTGTTTACCCTCCAGGTTCGGTTTTTCCCCCGGACTTAGCGAGGGATCCCACCTCTACCGCCGCAAGGGCAGTGTCCTGGAGCTTCAGACTCCTGGTCGGGGGATACAACTGGGGAGTATGACCAGTACCTCGCCCAGGCGGCCTCACCTGCTATGCTGAACAGGGGCCTTGTAGAGGGATGGGAAGATTGGAAGGGATAGGCAAGGAAGAGGGAAGGAAGCGGCCGTGGCCTTAAGTGAGGTACCATCCCGGCATTCGCCTGGAGGAGAAGTGGGAAACCACGGAAAACCACGTCCAGGATGGCTGAGGTGGGAATCGAACCCACCTCTACTCAGTTGACCTCCCGAGGCTGAGTGGACCCCGTTCCAGCCCTCGTACCACTTTTCAAATTTCGTGGCAGAGCCGGGAATCGAACCCGGACCTCCGGGGGTGGCAGCTAATCACGCTAACCACTACACCACAGAGGCGGACTCTACACAGGTAACAGGTAAATTAAAAAAATGGATTTGCAACGGGTTCTATGAGACTGCAATATTACCCTGACGTGAGATTAAACCACACAGGGCCGAACGAGTTAGCTGGATGATGTGGGCCGCTTAGCTGTAAGCTTGCGTTAGGGAGATGGTAGGTTCAAACCCCACTATCGACAATCCTAAAGATGGCTCACGTGGTTTTCCATTTCACACTATTTTCACTTTAATTAAGGCCATGAACGCGGCCATCCCAGTGCTAATCCTTTCCTAATCCATCGTCACCGAAAACGCACGTAACTTTGTGCTAACACTTGGAAAAATGAAAATCAAACATGGTCGACGCCTGAAAGTACTTCTTCCCGTTAAAGCTGGGCGAAATCGACATGCGTGACACGAATCGCAACACATTCCCACCAAGTTGTGGGAAGAGTAGCAGACAAAGAAGGAAAAGCATAAATAAACAAAAAGAAAGGCCTAGTTTGAATGTTTGAAAGTAACGAATGTAATAAAAGTGAGTGTTGTTTGAAGAAGAAGAAGAAGAAGAAGAAGAAATACAACTAATACAACTTGGCAACTACCTCTTCTTAACACTAATGAAAAGGGGAAATAAGAAGTGGTTCGATTCTTCGAAGAATGAACAAAAGAAAGAAAACGGCCAAGAGGGCCTTGAAAATGAAAGTCTCCCTACGAATCGCAAACCTAATACCGTCGGGATCAGAAAAGAACAAGTGTTGACTAAGAGAAGTCGGATAGGAAACCCGTCGCATACCTGCTTTTCCTTTTACCAGTTACCTAAGGCGCTTCTGAATGTGTTAAATCGTGCATCTTTTCCACTTCTGTGGTGTAGTGGTTAGTGTGATTAGCTGCCACGCTTGGAGGCCCGGTTTCGATTACCACGAAATTTCGAAAGTAGTACGAGGACCGGAACGGGTTCCACTCAGTCTCGGGAGGTTAACTTAGTAGAGGGGGTTCGATTCCCATCCTCGCAGTGATTTTCAGTGAGTTTCCACATCTTCTCCAGGCAAATGCCGGGATGGTACCTAACGTAAGACCACGGCCGCTTCCTTCCCTATCCCTTCCAACCTTCCCAACCCCCACAAAGCTCTGTTCAGCACAGCAGATGAGGCCACCGGGGAGTGGTACTGGTCCCTCTCCCCAGTTTTATACCCAACCACATGTGCCCGCGCTCCACGACACTGCCCTTGAAGTGGTAGAGGTTGGATTCCCCTCTGAGTCCGGGGGAAGAACCAAGCCTGGAGGGTCAACGGATTAAATAAACAATAAAATAATACATTTTGTCATAGTGTATTTATGAATAGAGTAGAGAGAATACCTATCTGTCAGAAGAAGTTGGAGCAACTCTGTATGTCAACAGCTAGCTCATGTTTCATATGTAGCGCGAATCGAACAGGGCAGTCCCCAGCTGGCAAATGAAGCACGTTTGAATACATTCCATTTTCTCGAGAAGTACTTGTCCGATGTTCAAAATAATCACGGTGCTGTGTTTGTAATGTTTGTAGGCTTAAGGCTATGTGTAGAAAACAGTGTTCTTCGATTTAATAAAACACAGTTAGTAATATTATCTCAGAAGATACTGACACCATGAAAAAGTACTGTAAGTCCAATTATGAACCCCTTGGTACCATTATTGAAAGTGAAAACAGAATGCCAATATCTTGAACGATTCACGAGTTATTTTAGGTTGACAACTTACAGCAGCTGAATAACCCTGGATACTAAGTTGATTTTCAATTCCATCATCTACAGTATTTCAGCAAGGCCTTAAAGCACGTATATAGTAAAAATCGTCAGAGTTTCCCCTTAAACAATAACAAATTACATTCATAATTCTACCAATAAAACTGGGGACATTTAGTCTGAAGAAGTCAGATTTTTCCGATTATCTTACATGGGCCGCCATGAAGCGTTCAGGTTCTTTAAACCTAACCTCCTTTAAAATCTATTCATTCCTTGATATCTGGGACGTGTAAGAGTAAAATAGGAGAATTATCCTTTAAGAGCAGGGAGAACAAGACATCTACAGTATCTCTGGAAAGGGAAATCTGAAACTCGTCCTAGTAACTAATGACTTTCCCAGTACTAAAAGAAATGAGAACCCCAAACACATCAACGTTATGGGAACAACTAGACGAAATGACCCGAAGAGGTCTGACTTCACCTACCAGCCACAACCAGAAAAAGGAGATTTGTTCCTGTCATTTGCTTCTCCCTTTTAACACTGCATGTGCGTTTCTTAGAGGTCACAATCGAAATGTGAGTTGCGTGTCTGAGATGGCTCTCTACTCCAGCCATAAAGCACTCACACCTCTCGGCATACATTCGAAGTGCAGAAAGCGAGGACAACAGTGAAAGTGGAAGGAGGGCGGAGAGAGAGGGAGAGTTATGTCGGGAAACGATAGTCGAAAAGGGCGTTATGCAAAAATTCTCTCCAAAGAAAGATCCCAAAGGAAGTGCCTCGCCCTTTCCTCCTCACCCACAGTTCACCGCACTGATAAGGTCATCAGAAGAGTCTAGCCTGATACACTAGCATTACAGCACAGCCTATGCCGACAGCACATTCCTGAGTACAGACAAGAAAAATATCTGGGACGAAGAATCACAAATTCAGTTGTAGAAGACTAGTGTTCTGTAGAGCTGTAGCGGCAACTGCTTTTTATTCCGAGTGACTATATCTGCCTAACCATCCATGTAGCCGACCGTCTGTAGTTCTGTAAAGAAATAAAAAAATATATCGTTCAGCTATCAAAAGTACAAATCCACCACGCAAACCATAATCGCTTAATCTGAAAAAACTAAAAATTGATACTTTTAACAATTTCCGTAATTCCGTATCTCCTTAATCGAAAATAATAATCTGTTACTGTTTTGGTTATTAATATACGTGAACGCAAAGCTGATCATTAGAAGTGTGTGAATGATTTCGGGCTCTGTATCGAGTAGTGACATTTCACACGGAATAAGGCATAAGCCTTTTAATTCTACGTGGAAGACGTGTCAAACATTACAAACTATATATTCTAGGCCTATCGGTATAAGTGCAATTATTTAAACAATGACAGTAACATTATGATTATGATTATTATTATGATTATTATTATTATTATTATTATTATTATTATTATTATTATTATTATTATTATTATTATTATTATTATTATTATTGTACCGGGCGGTACACCTCCACTCCGCTAATTTAAAATGTGCGCCAGTTGAAACTCCTCTGCTGGAGGAAGTCTGAACTTTATCTACGCTATTAATTCTCTACTTTCTCAGAAGATGTCACCACGTGGAAAATTTTGAGTTTTTGAACTGTGTCATTTTTGATGTGGTTTTGTTTCGCTTGAAGTAAGAAGTGTGAACTTTCTCTTCTAGAGGACACTACTGAAGATCAACAATAGTGCAACCTAGTGCGGAGTCAAAGAACTATTTTGTTGGAGAAATTTTTATTTCAAATGTTTGTTCTTTGCTAAATTTTTTTTCAGTCTTTGGTTAAGTTGGCAATATTAACCCCTTCTTTCCCCTTGTTTTAAATCTAGCCTATCCCGAATTTCTTGAATTAATTTTCCACCAATTATGTGTTTCTTCTTAGTATTGTGTAGGGGGTTTATTGATCTACCAATAAAATCATCGCGGGAGGGTGTTTTCATTCCCCTAACGCCTAGAACCTTCTGCGAGAGTATTTAAACTGCTGATTTTAGGGTCTCCGGGCCACTTCTGTTCCATCTTTCAGTGTATAAAGTACATAGCAGGAGGCGGGAAGCGCCTCTTTCCTCGGCAGCGGTCATCAATAAGGTAATGGCCGATTAATAAATTCTTTCTTTGCTAGCTCAGCAGTTTAACTCTCGGGGCGGGTGCGAAGCGTTCCTCCATGTAACCTTTTCCTAAAATGTAACGATCTTTTCTTCTATTCTCTTTTAAGCTGCATATTGGGATAGAGAGTGCTAACCCTCTCGAGCTCCCACTCACATTGTCTTGAGGTGAACTTATTTTCTCAACCTATTCTTCGTTAATGTAAAACAAATTGCTCTTTTCTAAAGTCACCTCGGTAGTATGGGATTAGCCCTTGCATTAGTGGCCTAGAGCCAGATTAGGTTTTTAAAAACAAGTGTATTAGGAGTGCAAGATCGCCTCCTCTCAAATTGTTATTTTAGAGGTCATGTAATTGCCCATTTTTATTTAATAGACCTCAGTAGGTTGGGTATTTTACCCCTGTGTCTATGTCCAGTGAGGACAACTTGAAGGTGGAGTTTGGTGTGGCCTGGGAGAGGCTTAAATTTTGAGAGCGAGTGGCTCTTTTGAAAATTGAGTGTTGTATGCCTCGTGGAGGCCTTTCTGTGTAATTTGGAGCAAGGGCTCCTAGGTATGAATGGGGTTTTCTGCCCCTCTGTTAAAACTCGTGTTTGGGGTAAAACTGAGCTGATTGCCCAAGCAGTGTAAAATCAGGGCGCGAAGCCCAATTCCTGTAAATTTTGTAACTACCCTTTTTGATTTGCTACTTTGTACCTGCCATGCTTGTTATTTCTTTGTTTTTGAAAAGAAAATATAACCTTGTTAAATTTTAAATTAATTTTGCTTTCGTAGCTGGAGACCTATTCACACCCGCACCTTCTTTCACCTCTACCTACCACGGAAAACTCCGTAACAATTATTATTATTATTATTATTATTATTATTATTATTATTATTATTATTATTATTATTATTATTGTAATTGCTAGCTGGCTTCACACACGCCAGAATGTCGACATTTGTTTTCTCAAAGTACTGCAAGATGGCCTCAAATGCCACCGATCTCGTTCGTGACTGAATCTGTTAACTTGTAAACAGATGACGAAAGACTTACTGGGGTCGGCTGCAATTAACGGGGAGTAGGATATATACAAACTAAGAAAATTCTGATATCTGACAGGATTGGGGGTGGAAGGAAACTAGTGAAAACTACTCAGAAAAGCGAGAGAAATAACTGGACCACTGAACTTCGGCTCCAGTTCTTTTCATGTTTCGTGTCTTGAAGCGTAAGGACAAGAAGACAGATGTAGTAATGATTGTTCCAAGACACGGAGGAGTAAAATTACGAGGAATTAAGCTTAAGCGTAGAACCTTGGAGCTCAATAAACTTCTCCTGCAATTTAGTGTTTCCTGAAATTCAGTTCTGAATACCTCTTCGGAATGAAATAAACATATTTACATTACTGCTGCATATTATCACAAACATGACCAAAATGCAGGGAAAAACAAGAGTAGCGTACAATTTCTCCTTCCGCATGGAAATAAGTGAAGAAGGTTTTTTTTTTGCTAGATGTTTTACGTCGCACCGACACAGATAGGTCTTACGGCGACGATGGGACAGGAAAGGGCTAGGAGTGGGAAGGAAGCGGCCATGGCCTTAATTAAGGTACAGCCCCAGCATTTGCCTGGTGTGATAATGGGAAACCACGGAAAACCATTTTCAGGGCTGCCGACCAGTGGGGTTCGAACCTACTATCTCCCGAATACTGGATACTGGCCGCACTTAAGCGACTGCAGCTATCGAGCTCGGTAAAGAAGGTTTAAGGTAGGGTAGTAATTGAAAACACATTAGTTTTAATAGGGGAGCAAGCCTGGCTGGCGCTCACCACCCCCCAGGTCAGATATACAGTATTTTAACTAAACGGGATCAGAACGATACCTACATCCTTTAAACTAGACGTGCGATAACTTACGAAGCACTAAATACGACATTTAACGGCCCATCGTAACGCGCTGGCTGCTCAAACCGGCCATGTAATGAGCGAAATGATACAGGGCGATCCACAAGTACAGTAGTTCGTGTAATCTCTAGCCAGCATTTCTCTCTAAATCCTTGCTCAAGGTGGCCTTTATATACGTACAACAGTGTAATAACTTACAGGCAGCACTAAATGCTACATTTACGACCCGATGTAACACGCCCAGGCAGGGGACTATCATATATTTCATAAATAGTCTGAATTTAGATTATTATCTTTATTAGCCATGCACATGTAAGTCCTTTGTTTGAATAACGATTACAATTGCAGCTAATTTGTAACAAACCATACAACAGTGAAAAATATAATATACCGAACGCAGGGCCAATAATTGTCATTACATACATTGCATCACTTTATTATGTCATCCAAACATTTGGGATGTTGAAAGCCGGATTATCATGTGTTTTCTGGACAGAGTATTAAATAACTAGAATTCTGAACTTAATCTGTGCGTTAAATTAGTTGTCTAAGTGGCTTGGGATTCCACTTCCTTTCAGTGCTGCACCTCTCAGAGGCATATCTAAAAAATGTACAATAAAAGTTGGACACTACTGCGAATATATTAAGTGGAATACGCCTAGATGTCGACTGCGTTCATAAATATACATTCTTTCACTTGTAGTAATTCAACTACGAATAATAACTTTGAATATAATATCAACTTTGTTTTCGACATAGATATGCCATTTCTTTATAGACCTATCCTTCACTTGCGTAATGTCATATTAATTTTCTTGCTGAATTTGGGGACGAAACCTCTAATTGCAAGAATCGCGCATGCGTAGAAAGTTTGTCTATAGGCTACTTGAACATTATGGTGTGTGCGCGCGCGCTAGTTTAAAAATAAAGTGTTCATTCTTACGCATTCGGGTTGAGTGGCTCAGATGATGAAACGCTGGCTTCCTGGACCCAAGCTCGACCCTGACTCAGTCCGATGATATTATTTGAAAGTGCCCAAATATGCCAGCCACGGGTCGGTTTATTTACCAGCAAGTAAAACAATTCCTGTATCCATAAAGGTACCATACATACATACATACATACATACATACATACATACATACATACATACATACATACATACGTACATACATACATACATACATGAATTGTGTTCGTGCTGGGAGGAATGTATAAACACTCTTCTCACCCAGTCACGGATAGCAGCCAACTGAGGAGAGTGTGTTCATTTATAAATCAGTGATTGATTGTGAATGAGTGAAGGAGAGAACATTCCATTTTGTATGAATGAATGAATGACTGAATGTATAAACGAATGAAAGAGTGAATTATTGAGTGGATGAATGAATGGACTGAATTCCTGTTAAAAATAATCCTCTCTCCTATTCACGAATAACCACCATATTGAGAGAGAGTTTGATGAAAGAATGAGTGAATGAATTAATGAACTGAGTGAATTACTGCATGAATTGTTGAACGAATGGTTTCATGATTGAATTATATACTGTCTTAGGAATGTTTTTATTCATTTACATCTTCTCTATATATATTTACTAAATGTTACCGACTTCCTCCACCAAGAAAATATTTTAAAAATATTTTGAAAGTCTCTGAGGTTTCGTCTTCAAAGCAGGACACAGACTACCTTCACAAAACTAGGGGTATTTCTGTAATATAGCGGAAGTGAATTTATTGGTTGAGCTTCCGAAACTGGTGCCTGAACTTACAGTTCGAAAATATTACTGTATTTATACAATCCTAATTTTGAAACTTATTACGATCCACTTTAAGGGACACTGGGACTGAAATTTCTAATTCCTGTAAAAATTAAGATATCACCTTAATATTTGGTTGGCTCAAGTTATGTACTATTGTGGATATCTGTACTAAATTTGATCAGTGTAGCTTTACTAGTTTCATAGATATTAATTATTTTCCAATATTTATATGCAAATTATTCAAATGTTCTAAATGTTAAGCATATCAAAGCGATCCAGATAGCACATTTTTTAAGTAATGATCTTGTACCTTATTCTTATATAAATGAAACTGTGCATCGTTTTTGAGATTGTATTATTTACTATGGAGATAGGACTTTTTCCCCCGCTGAAGTTTATTTTTTGTAAAATTATTGAAATTTTAAGTTTTGAAATTTTTTACAGGCAAACCAGAATTTCAATCATAAAAGTGATGCACACGTTTATGGATAACGTACTAAGGAGTATTCATGTGCATTTTCAAGGTATTAGCATCATATCTGTAATTGGTATGACATTTTATACATCTGAAAATGTGAACCTGAGAAAATAGCATTTTTCTAAAGTCATGCATATTTTTTAATGTTGTCAGTTGACTTACTCATTAGAACTATCCTCCAGCATAAGTAACACTCTCCGTCTTCCGTTTTTCAGCCTCTTTCTTCATTTTGTGACCTTCGCCTTTCGTCGAGTTGATTTTTTCTTCTCAGAGGACGATCGCTGTATTTCATACTTTCTGCGAGCATCAGCCTAAGGACTGATTTTTCTGTCACATGAGAGACTGAAGTTCTTTTGATATCCGACTTCAAGTGTATTGTTGCACTGCACCCTTTATTAAACTCTGCCACAGCACTGCATACACCAATTTCAAGTCTCTTTCTTGATACAAAATTTCCTTTGGACACTTTCTCCAGATGCTAGAATGTAGACTTTCGTTCTAATTCTGCGTGGTACCACGGACACATCGGGATAATACTTCATCAGAGGCCAGCCTCGGATACACAGGCATAATCTTACACACTAATGGCTAAGAAAGTTCTACCGACATTTTATCATGACTCTGAGGTACCATACCTTCTGCTATGCTTTTGTTATAGGAGCACCAATCATCTAAGCCTTGGGGCATTTCTTATGTTGGGGCTTACTGTCAGTAGATATGTAATAGTAGAGTGAGGCAGAGATAGCATTTTTTATGTTTTCAACATTAAGTGTGATTTGTACAATATAATTCCTGGTAAGCTGGTAAGCTTGGTAATTGTAGTATTAGTAAGACCACCTGAATGGCCACCTAACTGCACACCCTTCACTTTCCAAGTTTGTAGCATCTGTCTCAAACCTTTTCCCATTCTCTTAGCAAATTGGTTTACACACTCCTTCTTCAGTACTGTGTTGGTGCCATACACCACATTTCAAACTTATGTGATGAAAACGCATAAATGCGTGTGCAGGATAATGTTCGGCGGAACGTGGAAAATTATATCGCTAATTTATCCGCAATGGTCAGGGGTAGAGCCATATGTGAAAATCGAAAAATCGAAATATTTGATAAAATATGCTTAAAACTCAGTCCCAGTGTCCTCATTTGAAAAGCCCGGTTCATTTTCTGCAGTTTTTGTATAATATCTAATATCTTGATATGCGACGAGTATACCTGAGTTATACAAACAGTGTTGAAATGGCGTATGGCTTATAGTGCCGGGAGTGTCCGAGAACAATACAAACAGTGTTTATTCCCCTTTTCCCATCATTTCATAGATTCTGAATTTCTGTATACTTAAAAGTCTTCTCGCATCGTAACATATTTTAAACATACATTAGAAAATACTCCAAATTAAAAATATAGGCTACTTTGAAAATAAAGTTAGAAATTCAAGAAGAATCGGGAAATAAATTTCCGGAACTCTATAGCCTCAGACAGTTAGTCACCCGACAAGTAGGGAGTGGAAAACACGTATTAATATGTACCAAAACCAAAACCAAAACCCCAAGGCGCAACAGGCACGAAGGGCCAGGCCCTACCAAACGACCACTGCTCAACCCCAAAGGCCTGCAGATTACGAGGTGTCGTGTGGTCAGCACGACGGATCCTCTCGGCCGTTATTCTTGGCTTTCTAGACCGCGGCCGCCATCTCACCGTCAGATAGCTCCTCAACTGTAATCACGTAGGCTGAGTAGACCTCGGAACAGCTCTGAGACCCAGGTAAAGATCCCTGACCTGGCCGGGAATCGATTCCGGGGCCTCCGGGTAAGAAGCAGGCACTCTACTCCTACACCGCGGGGCCAGCATTAATATGTACACTGCTACGAATATGACGGTGTGTTTTATTTTGAGACTGGCTGGTCAGTGCACCGTAATGTTTTAACACCTTGAGGATTCACTGCTACCACCGCAGAATGCCTGGTCCCAAAGTCAGTTTCCCGGGTAGTGCCTTCACCTTGTTAGCGATAAAGCGATTTAATATCTTAAAAAAAATGAAGTAACATCTTTTCCCTCCGCAAAACATTGGTATAATTCCATTCCCATGTGAAACAAATGTCAGTGGTTTCCTGAAGACTGGAGTTCTGTGATGTAATTGAAACTGTAACCTTACTCATTACATATTGACTGATTAATCTGTAATTGTAATTGAGTAAAATATTTCTCAGGTAACAGTAATTCAGTCCAATTGCATTTACTCTGTACTTTTCTCATTTCTGCTTGTGACCATATAATTTTTATTTTTTTATTTAGTCAGTTTACCATCCAGGGTTGGTTCCCCCCCACCCCCCCCCCCCCCCGGACTCAGCAAGGGATCCCACCTCTACAGCCTCAAGCGGCGCAGTGAGCGTGAGACATTTGGTCGGTGATACGGCTGGGGAAGAAAACAAGTACGTCGCCCAAGCGGCCTCACCTGCTATGCTGAGCAGGGGCTTGTGAGGGACGAAAAAGCTGGACGAGGGAAGGGAGCGGCATTAGCCTTAAGTTAGGTACCATCTCGGCATTTGCCTGGAGAACAAGTGGGAAACCACAGAAAACCACTTCGAGGAGGGCTGAGGTGGATATCGAAACCCCTGTTCTCATCTGACCTCCCAAAACTTGGTGGGCCCCGTTCCTGTCCTCGTACCAGTTTTACAATTTCGTTGCAGAGCCAGGAATCGAACGCGGACATCCAGGAATGGCAGATAATAATACTAAACACTACACCACGAAGACGGACTGTGACCATAGAAATACAGCCATTTCCCCAACACGTAATGCGACGCAGGGCACAGCTCTCGTGTACGAATGATTGTAAATGCGACAATAAGGACCCTGCAAAATAAACGTTTCACCTGGTGGCGCAGTTGGGCTAGGATTGTCCACGGTGTTGAACTGGGCCATACGATGTCCAATTCAGTCCCAAATTTCCTCGTTGTTATTCACGCTAGCCAGATGATTTGGCAAATTCGCTGAAGAGCGTGCTTTGTTAGAAGAGTTTTATGAGGTTCGGTCCTTGTTCTACTGAAATAGCTTATCGTTCAGTCGTTGCACAAATGACAGGAGGACGGGATAAACGATGTTGTGGATGTTCTCTTTCCTGTACAAGCACCAGATAAATATGAAAGTTACTGCACGATATTAAGGCCCGTTCTTTACGAGATTAGCATAAGAAACAGACCTTTAGTCTTCACCCCCTGTAGGTTATTCAAATATCATAGCCCCCTGACAGAAGGAAGAACTTGACAAGTTTATATTGACATTGGTGCATATATCGCAGGACTCCTTTCCTTCTAATCTAGAGATTTCTGGAACCTCAAATGCATCGTACACAGTACATAAAATTATAATAGGTCTATCACTCTTTCTCTGTCAACGATGGCCATTTACGTATACAGGTTAACTCTCTTTGAGTTCGCAGCAAGTTACAGAAAGGTCTATCGTTTACCATGCATAACGTTAGACTAATCCTAGAATTGAGTCACGTGGTTTTAATAGAGCACTGCATTGAAGAGGATTCAAAATAAAAGTTAAATTTTATTCCAAACATTCCCGATATTGTGGGTTACGACTGTGAATGTTTCGGTCATAAAAGTGTTTGGGAAATATTGATAAGAGCCTCCTGCTCTCAATAAAACATGATTTCATACCGTTGTCAATAATATGACAGTGAGGCTTTTGATATTAAAAACGTCGGAAATAATATCCATAAGGGTGGAGCGCAGTACAGACCAGAATAACAGTCATAGCAACAACAGTAACAACGTTAACATTAACCTACATCAAGTAGCCCATCAAACGTTATCTCCGTCAGAACAGATAAGCTAACCATCCCAACCCAGTACGCAGCGCTCGCATTGCACGCAAGGCGTACATCATATGCCCATCCGAGGTAATTTACATCTCAGCGGTTGGCCAGTAAGCCCTCCCTCACAACACACCCTTGGGGCATTAACCCACTTTAAAGCGTTCTCCCTGTTCCCTGCACTCCCCAACCATCCGTACTCCCTCTTCACTTTCCGTGTCTCGTATCTAGCCAGTTTATTACTGTCATATTTGGACACGTGCATTACGGCCCGAAATCCAGCAAGAGAGAGGTCTTTAATATGCGTGTACTTGAGCTCGGAATAGCTAACAGCTTTTCATACGATCCGCAAGCTCACTTCTCTCTCCAAGTGCAGACTGGCTGATATTAAATGCTTAGCTGTTAAAACAAACGCTATGAGGATTGGTGTTCCCTTGTGTCACTATTCACTCAAGCTGAATCATACGCTTGGTCTCAAAGTACCTTCATCCTCTTCATAAAAATATTAACTCTGCTTATTACAAGGTGTTGACATCGACGTCTTATAAATAGTAAAATTCCAATTTTGTATGCAATTAAAATAAAAAGAAGGGAAAAGATAGCGTTTCATTGCTCGTTTTAACTTCGGCGCTTCACGAATTTAAGTAAATCCCACAAGAGAAGTGAGACGAACAGGCTAGCATTGGGAACTAATAAGTTTCCAAGAGTTACACTCTCTTCTTTTGCAGGAATATTTCTTGTTTCACTTTCCAAAGAGAATGATAGTCATATAATGGAACCAATCCACTCGACGTCAAGAAGCCTCATTAATTTTTCATATAATGTTGAAGCATCGTGGAAGCCACAACCGCAAGCTGGGCTGCTCGTCATATGGATATTCGGAGCAGTCCATCACGACATCCTCTAATATGTAGTCACTCAAAAAAATAATGAGGGCATGGTATTGTACAGTATATTCCTCAAATTAATATTTTATCGAACTTAATTTTAAATACTTTCAAACTATACTTCACCTCTCGCGTAGACACAAACCCTGTGGATACCCATAACAAACAATATATCTACAGGATTTTTTTTGGTAATTGTTTTACGTCGCACCGACACAGATAGGTCTTACGGCGACGATGGGACAGGAAAGGGCTAGGAGTGGGAAGGAAGCGGCCGTGGCCTTAATTAAGGTACAGCCCCAGCATTTGCCTGGTGTGAAAATGGGAAACCACGGAAAACCTTTTTCAGGGCTGCCGACAGTGGGGTTCGAACCTACTATCTCCCGAATACTGGATACTGGCCGCACTTAAGCGACTGCAGCTATCGAGCTCGGTATATCTACAGGTTAAAATGTTTCTGATGTAAGTGAACCTGCGAAGAACTTATAAGATACCATTGGTATGTTCTTTCTTCGGCTACTGTACATACAGTTTTCAAATATGACAAACTTGTTTCAAATCTGAATGCGTATTATGGCGTTCCTGTAATTGTAATAAAGTCCTCCTTAACTCGGTAGTCCAACATATTTGGCGGAGCATGTCAAGCGACTTCTGCAGCAGATAGTAAACAAATAGATGGTCTATTTCTACAATAATTTGTTCGATGTTGACTACATAACACCCAGACGTCGTTAAGTCGACCAAAACCCAAGGGAACAGTCTGAAGTGAATGCAGCTCCATCCGATAAGATAGCGAACACATTGACAAATACTGTAAAGGTGCTTTAATACATCAGCTTCGTGGCGGTACATTTACTGACAGTAAGAAAACTCCTGTGGGACGAAAAAAGTAATTACTGGGACGCAAACTATTACCATCATCATCATCATCGTCATATGGATTACTATATGAAGGAGACGGCCACTTTGCAACCAGCCCCTTGACAACCACCACCAGCAGTCTACCATGGTTGGTTAGCTACTCGCTTTTGAGTTCAAAGTTGAAGGAATGCATTCTGACAGCGAGCTGGTACTTAGCAGGGATGTGCGCGAATGACGCCGGAATCCAGACTGTCGACTCCATCGACTCCGAACACCGGAGACGGTACTCATGAAGCCCCTCAACTCCAATCTAAGCTGACTCTAATTGCGCGGCCGCGCGCATGGTCAAGTGCGGATAGATAACATGAATAATACGATGCATGTTTCTGATCATTTTCCCTCTAGGATTCTAAAGGTGTTACAGAATGAAGTACCGTTAACGAAGACGTCCAGCGTAATGGCATACTTTAAATACGAGTAAGCCATAAAGCGTCGACATACGAAAGCACGGGCATTTACTTTCATGTCTTTATTTTTCGAAATCAGGAAATTGGTAAAAAGGTATATGAGGTAAATCATTATGAATTGAACATAACTAAAACTATGAAAGATAAAAACAATTCTAACACAGATAAAACCATTAAGATAAACACAGCGAATGCCGCCTTAAAGCCAGTGTTGTCTCCCATATATGTTTACGTCGCGTCGAGACAGATAGGTCTTATGGCGACGATGGGATAGAAAAGGCCTAGGAGTTGGAAGGAAGCGGCCGTGGCCTTAATTAAGATATAGCCCCAGCATTTGCCTGGTGTAAAAATGGGAAACCACGATAGCCGATAGTGGGATTCGAACCTACTATCTCCCGGATGCAAGCTCACAACCGCGCGCCTCTACACGCACGGCCAACTCTCCCGGTCCCATATATGTTGGTGGCTATATAGCATTCTTTCGGTGTTCTTCGTCCGGCTCTTTCATGTAACTTCATTTATGGGACGAAATTCATGGTGTTTATTGCCGTGAAGTATCATTCCACATGGGATAGTGAGGCATTTCCAGGCCATGAACCATACAAGCTTCTTCTGATGCTGCTTCTCCTTTCATCGCCTTTTCCACGATCTGATGGGGTCACAGGTACAGATTGTGTATTATTCGTAACGTATTTTCACTGTAAGTGTTGATGTCACTCGGAGAGATTTTTCATTGAGCTCGGTTAATGTTTGTCATAAATATGTAACTGAAGTCCAAATTGGCGATTACTTAAGAATATTCTGTCAGAATATATTATTAATAACAACTGTTTATGTAATCCAGAATATCGTCGTTGCGCCTAGAAAAACTACTGCGTAATAATATTTAAGCTAAGAACACTGACCAGAAAGGTTCTGACATCTAAAATTCAGTATTGCATGAACTTTATCAATGAATTTTCGCTCTAAGTGATACAGTGTTGCATGTCAGTATTTCTCCCCTAAAATAAATCACATAACAGTATTTCGAGGCGCAGCGCAACGCCGATGAATTTTTTATTGTTAAAAACAATAACTGGTAAAATGTCGTTTTTCGTTTTATGCAACTGAAATAAATGTTGGTGATTATTTAAGAGTATTATAATAATGTTATTGTTTCTACATCACACTAACTCCATTTTTGACGGTTTTTCGGAGACAAGAGTATTCTGTCGCTATGTATTAAAATTATGATTATTGTAATTTTTATTATTAACAATAATTAGTAAAATATACAGTATGTTGTAATATTCTAATTCTATGCGCTCACTGCCTTTTTGTTTTTATGTAATACAAGTTAATATTGACTATTTTTAAACTTATTCTTTCAGAATACCTTATTATTATTATTATTATTATTATTATTATTATTATTATTATTATTATTATTATTATTATTTGTTTGACTCCACAGCTGACTAATCAGCGACTTGGTTTTCCGACATTGGGCTCTGGGGTCGATTTCCAACCAGGTGATGGGATTTTAATTCTAAACGGTAAATTCCCTTGGCTCAGGTCTCGATGTTTGTGCCATCCTCAATATTCCCGCAATATTCACAAACCACCCAGTCTTTTCCATCACAGTAAGACGCTGTTTCCAATATTTGGCAGACGCCACCCACCCTCAATGGAGGGTCTGCCTTACAAAGGCTACACCAAGCTACCAATAGCCGATCGAAATTATTATCAATATAATACTAATAATTTGAAAATCAGGCAAATAACCGAATTTTCTATGGAATTGCAAAGCGTACTACCATTGTCTCGTAAGTCCCCGCCCCCCCCCCCCCTCCCAACATTCCAGAACTTGAGAATTGTTTCAAGGTCAGAGGCTCTCCGACGATGAGGCTGTTAGGTATAGTCAACACGATTATTTTTCTTAATTTTTTTTAGTTCTGAGAAAAATATCGAGGTAATAAGGTTGGTACTGGTTGGTCCAATATCAGCACTGGACAGAGTGCATGTAAAATGTATAGTTCGACCCTAGTTACCTGCTGTAACTCAAAAACACTACCTGTGGCCATTATGGCAGTATTCCCTGGTCTGCGTGACGTCAGCCAACAGCTGAGTGTCTCATGCGGAGATACATCCATCGACATCGCAGCGTGTGGCCGTGCCTAGGATGACGACCCATGTTACTGCGTCATTTGTTCGTGGAATTTAATTCCAGGTAGCGAGAGACCAGACTCCGTCCCGCACACACAGCGGTGGGATTAAAAATTATCGATCCTTCGTCGGTCCCTCCAACTATCCATCCATTCGTCTTTCCGTGCAGCCTTCCCTGGCGGTGGATGACCTTTGTACTTTTGTAATAATCCCGAATATGAAAAGAAAATGTCACAACAAGTGATATACTACTGTCTTGCTATAACCAGTGGCCCGTACGTTGGAACACAGTAGGTTATCTTCATTTCCAGGATAATGTTTTACACATGTAGATTACTTTTGCAGAGGATGAACCGATTCACATAGGGAAAATATAGAGAGAAGTCCTACTTTTTCTCAAACTCGGATTTTTAATGAATAGATGCATTAAAATAAACATTTACGTTAAACAAAGTACTCACGCCAGTAAATGAAAATGTGTAACCACTGTAGAATGTTTTAAAAACTACTCAGTGAAAAAACTTAATATTAGCATTATAAAGAGAACACAAGTTACAGGATTAGCGTCATGCGCATCGTGCTATTGTGTTCTACTCTGGGGCATATTGATTTCCCATTGGATACAGATGTAGGTGCAAAGGTAAAATGAGATCTTGGGTTCTTACAGACTATCTACCACCGGAAATACAGAAGTAAATGGAAAAGGTGATGTTTCCCCTTTTCTCAAATTCCATTTCTTGGTAATTAACAAAAATACTATCCGAACGACGGTGAAGATGATGGCCCCGAAATCGCTAGTATAATGAGTTCGCAGGAATGCGTTATCATATTAAGATTTTACTCGATTGAGAACTGAGGTTCGTATTCTGAATTTTTACCTATACTTGTGCTTTTCTGTGTTGCCATGTTAGACTGCCTTGTCGTTTGTTTTATTATTAATTATTTCAGCATTTCTGTCTGGTAACGTACAGGAAAATGCAACTACGTCCCAAATATGAAATAAACTGTGGCAGATTCTACTTACCAATACAGCAGATGTTCGAAATGACCTCCATCTTCCTTAACCATCGCTCCACGCTTCTTGCAGTTTGCTCCAGCAATTCGCCGTCGTCAGTTCATTGATTTCAGTCCTGATGTTGGTCTTCAAATCTTCAATTGTTCATGGTCATCTTCGACATTCGTTATCCTTGAGGTAACCCCACAAGTAAAAATCTGCTTTCGTTAAGTCCGATGATCTTGGCGGCCACATGTTATTAGAAATTACTCTGTCCTCGAAGAAGCTGCTGATCAGAGCCAGATACGCAGGTGGCGTGGGGTAAGTTACGCCGTCCGTGCTGAAAATAACCCTGAGTTCACTCAATGTCGTCTGGTTACTCGACAAATTTGAGGAAAATGTCGTTCTATCGGTCTGTGTTCATCACATCCGAGAAAAAGGGTGGACCCACTATTTAGTTTACCGAGACTACACACTGAACTCCGAACTTCTGTGGTTGCAGGGGTCTTTCATGAATTCCGCTATTTTTTTTTTGTTTTTGCTATTTGCTTTACGTCGCACCCACACAGATAGGTTTTATGGCGACTATGGGATAGGAAAGGCCTAGGAATGGGAAGTATGAGGCCGTGGCCTTAATTAAGGTACAGCCCCAGCATTTGCCTGGTGAGAAAGTGGGAAACCACGGAAAACAATCTTCAGGGCAGTAGGGTTCGAACCCACTATCTCCCGGACGCAAGCTCACAGCTGCGCGCCCCTATCCCCAAGGCCAACTCACTCGGTCATGAATTCCGTGTGGTTTATGTGTGGCCCAAATGCGGGGTATTTTGAGAATTCACTAACCAATCAGTTGGAAGCAGGCCTCATGTGAACCACGTGGTGTTCAGAATTCCTGGTTGCTATACAGTAAAATCCAATAACTCTGTGCAGCAACGGGTTCGTTTTTCCTTATTCGGCCCCTGCAACTCGTGAATGGCAGCCATCTGTTATGATGGCAGTTTCTGTACCTTGGTCGCTCATTGCGATATGGAGTACGAATACGCCGCCTTCTGAGGCAAACGACATAACTATTTCCTAGGAGACCGAAGCAAACTAGTCTGAACATCATCTGCTACGTCTGCCATACCATATGTGCTATACTTGTCAGACTCACTCAATGAAGACCCTGTTCTTTCAAACTTTCTCATTATAGCCAGAATCGTGTCTCTCTTAGGAGGATAATGCACACCATACACTCTCATGAATGCCCTTTGCGTTGCTACAATGGACTTTGTAATGCAATAACTGTCCACTACAAACAAGCGCTGAGGGAATGCGTACTGCATCAAAACAACAAGCAAGCTGGCAACATGCAGCATTGAGAAAACAATTGCCACCTAATAAAGAATAACTTCCGTACTGTTGACAAGTGTTGGAAGCGAACCACCAGAGTTTCTTCACAATTAGAAAGCAATCGCATCTTGCTATCTGCTATCAGACGGAAATGGAGTAGTTTGAAAAACTACCAGTTTATATAAACCACCCTGCATTTATATCGATAAATATAACTTGTCACCAAAATAGGACACATTCAGTTTAAAGAATACAAACGTCGGCTGTCAGATGATGTTCTTTTTTTTTGGAAGTGGCTTTACGTCGCACCGACACAGATAGGTCTTGCGGCGACGATGGGATAGGAAAGGGCTAGGAGTTGGAAGGAAGCGGCCGTGGCCTAAATTAAGTTATAGCCCCAGGATTTGCCTGGTGTGAAAATGGGAAACCACTGAAAACCATCTTCAGGGCTGCCGACAGTGGGATTCGAACCTACTATCTCCCGGATTCAGATGTTCTAGATTGCACCTTCCCATTCAACTAACTGATTACTGATTAACACAAATCCTTGAAAATCATGACTTATATAGACACTGACGTGCCTCGCTTAGTAGCATTGTTATTCACAGAGCACAGTGATGAGTGATGTTGTTCCGTTGGCTGTCAGCATAACAAAAATGGCTGCTGTTTCGATGACGGAATCCTGGAGCAAATGACATATCAGCCCATAACAAGGTGGACTTTCGGACAATAAAAGAGAAACAAAAAATGGCTGACGTCAGTCAGGATAGGATAGCAGTAAACCCTTTTATTAACGAAGTATTTATTTCTTCCATTCCACTTCACTGAATCTTATCCGGTCACTAACGTACTCCAGTTTATAGGCCTACCTGTCGCGCTCATGTAGCGTCATATTTTGTACCAGATTATGATTAAAGAGTTAATGTTAAAATTACCTCCACATACAGTAACACATGTTCCTTCTTTATAAAAATCGTCACTTAATAATCAATCCTCGTAAAACACAATGCATTTCATAAGCAAATCTAAATTATTACAAAGCAATATCTATTCTCTTCCAGTCATTATCAATGGCATTGCTGTAACGTATATTAAAAATTTAACTAATCTTGGAATCTCCATCAACGAGAATCTGACCGGGAATGAGCACGTAACTAATGTATGTAGAAAGGTTCATGAAGCTCTATATCCCCTGAATCGTCGCAAGAATGCTTTCCCTCAAACCCTGAATTAAAATGAATCCATGTACTGCTATTCCCAATTTTAGAGTACTAGTCTTCAACGAACACAAAACTCATGCATACGATATGCCTTCTAACTGCGACATGACACTTATGTTACAACATACATCAAAATATTGGGATGGCTACGCATAAATGAACGAAGGAATTTTCACCTAATGACACTTGTTTACAAACTGCTTTCGATGAACACTTCTACTTAGGTATCTTTTAATTTTCGTTTCCTTTCCTCGTTCCCGTTCTGGTTCCCTGCTTGAAATTCCACTCAATAGAACGAATTCCTACGATCATACTTTTCTAGTTACTGCATCGAGACTCTGGAATACACTCCCAATGGACATTCGGCACATTTCTTCCTCTCGTAAATTCAAATCTGCCAGCAGAAAGCTTTTCCTGGGCACAGAAAACTAAGATGTGTGAGTCAGCATGCGTACCTTGTGTGAATGGATTTTCTTTTATCTATTATTATTATTATTATTATTATTATTATTATTATTATTATTATTATTCGGCTCCATAGCCGAATGGTTAGCGTACTGGCCTTTGTCCACAGGGGTCACGTGTTCGATTCCCGGAAGGATGGGAAATTTTAACCATAATTGGTTAATTTCCCGGGCACGGGGACTGGGTGTATATGTCATTTCATCATCATTTCATCCTCATAACGGCGCGCAGATCGCCTACGGGCATAAAATAAAAAACCTGCATCTGGCTAGCCGAACTAGTCATCGGGCACTCCCGGCAGAAAAAGCCATACGTCATATTATTATTATTATTATTATTATTATTATTATTATTATTATTATTATTATTATAATTCTACCGCTTTTCACACTTCTGTGGGGTCGCGGGTGCGAACTGTGCCGCACATGGGGATTTGGCCCTATTTTACGGCTGAATGCCTTTCCTGACGCCAGCCTTATATGGAGGGATATAATCACCATTGCGTGTTTCTTTTGTGCTCGGTAGTGCAATGCGTTGTCTGAATATGAAGATGAAAGTGTCGGAACAAACAAAAACACCCAGTCCCCGAGCCAGAAGAATTAAGCATACGAGATTAAACTCCACGACCCGGCCGGGAATCGAACCCTGGACACTCTGAACCGAAGGCCTCAATGCTGACCATTCAACAAGTGAGTCGGACTTTTATTATTACTATTATTATTATTATGTCCGGGTCCACGGCTAGATTTCTAGCGTGCTGGCCTTTGGTCACAGGGGTCCCGGGTTCGATTCCCGGCTGTGTCGGGAATTATAACCATCATTGGTTAATTTCGCCGGCACGGGGACTGGGTGTATGTGTTGTCTTCATCATCATTTCATACTCATCATGATGCGCAGGTCGCCTACGGGAGTCAAAACAAAAGACCTGCACCTGGCGAGCCGAACATATCCTCGGACACTCCCGGCACTAAAAGCCATACGCCATTTCATTATTATTATTATTATTATTATTATTATTATTATTATTATTATTATTATTATTATCACTCCAATTGCTTTACCGATTTTTAACCTGATCTTAGAGTATCTACTCCTAATATTTAGTTTTTTTAGGACTACTATGTCTTACTTTTATGTTCATAAATTTTATTTTTGACAGTGGTTAAGTGTAGGAGAGGGCCGTGATCCATAGCTTCGTCACAAATATAAGTCATAAATAAATAAATAAATAAATAAATAAATAAATAAATAAATAAATAAATAAATAAATAAATAAATAAATAAATAAATAAATAAATAAATATTCCACTGGGCACCACTTTATCACTTCAGAGTAGTTTAAGGGAAAAAAATCACGGTTAACTAAATTAAGATGGGCTATACATTATTATGATACGTATTGCCTACGTGTCATGATATATTCCATTATCAATAGTCATTTCCATAGTATTCTGGCGGATATGTACCTATTCATAATAACTTAGCGTGGTCAGCTATGAAGATGAAGATGATGATTAGTACTGCATGTGATTATTATTATGTTTTACAAAACTGACCTTTTCTTGCCGAGTAAAACATATTTTAGCATATTTTGGACTGACAGGGCCGATTTTCATTTTGCTTCTTTTGCTTATTTTGTTATTGCTACATTTTTAGGAGTGCATTTTTTGCCTTTTAAATTTATTCATTCACTTTTCCCCGTTATTTTTATACGATGCACTTTTCAGAACATAAATGTAATATTCGAGTAGGCTGCGCGGTAAAAGTTCAAACATGTTATGTTTAGAAATCTAGGTTTCCAGAAAATAAGACAAATTTTCCTAATTTTGAAAGGTGAAAGCACAGTAATCGTAGACGTAAGTCCAACTACGCCTTGTTTTAAAAACGATCATGTTATATCATTTCATATGGAGCGGCATTTTTTCAGCTTTGAAAACTACCTCTTCTGTTAGAAGGCAAAGTCTGAACGGGGAGAATTTGAAAAACATGCAATAATGAAAATAATTGATCTACTCCGTCAGATAGAAGTGTGAGTTAGAACAATGTAATTATGAGAAATGGGTCGTGGTAGTGTTTAACATAAAAAAGTGTGCATTAATATGTACTTTAGGGAATTTTCCACCTGGGCGACAAGCCTTAATACAGATTAGTGGTGATTGATTGCTAGCACATAATTATTTATAATATTTTACATTTTTCTCTTAACTTGGAAGTGTCAATTTTACATATTTTGCCTGGCTATTTTGATAACGTCGAGTGCCCTAACCTCCGAGCTATTATTATTACTATTATTATTATTATTATTATTATTATTATTATTATTATTATTATTATTATTATTCATCGCTATACAGGTACTGTATACTGACTAGAACGTATATCAGCTGTATGCATGAGTATGGCGTCAATTTCTTCAGGTCCCTGCTGTGCACGACGACTTGAAACGAGATTTTCTCAGCCTCGTGTGGACAATCGAGGAGCCAAATGATTCTAAAATGATAGCAGGATCCATCGCACTAGACCTGAAATACCATGGTGTTCTGTCTCATTTTATTTAGGAAATAGTACAGTGGGAACAATTCAGACTTGCTAAGTTCCTAGTAGTTCAGTTGGTCAACAAGGGGTGGTCATTTTTCTCGCCCACGCAGCCTGCTGGATAAGCACAAACACCCAGACAGTATTAAAGCGATTAGGAGAATGCGATAATGTTCCGTTACGAGTAATTAAATCTGGCCAGTATAAAGCGCACGTTTGTATTATAAATAATTACTATTAGGCGAGTGGGAGGTGGGGAGTGGGTAGAGCAAACTGCAGGGTAGCGTGGGTGAGGCGGGGCAGCAGAAGGGAGCTGCTGCTATTTAATGTTTCCAACCCCTGCAGCCCTTTTTACGTAGGTAATGTAACTTACTGTATATTAACGGAATATAGCATTAGCCTGTAAAGACAAGTATCGGCTGAAAGAAAATGGGGATGTGTAAATGTACTGTAAAATCGTTGAAGCGTGATTTGAACACACTGAATATTTAAGAGGTTTTAACTCGTCAAACACATATGAGGCGAGCAATGGCGCGGCTAACCTACAATAACAGTCATGTCTGTTCATACGCCCACGGGGCATGTCCAGAACTGATTTGTAACTCCAATTGCATAACAGTTTTAATGCGACTAGTGCTGACTAGTGTTATTATAGCGATCTTTTCTAGTTATCTATCCTTATAACTCCACATGGGCAATTTTAGACAATTAGGGAAGACTTTATTATGAAAATCGGCAAGTCCCCCTTTGATCCCACAAGTATAATTTGGAGTTTCCATTCCCCGCCTAAGAAATATTAAAATTGCCCTGTTTATGTCCCTGTACCTCTGAAACTTGTCCAACTGAAACTTTGAAATATTCAGATCTATAATTTTGCACCCATTACCGTATATCTTCACTGAACTAGAATTACACACTTTTACCAAATCGATGAAAACTCTGGCTCATGCTGACGATTCAGATATTACAGCACGACACATCCATCTCTATATAGAAAAAGTTAACAGGTAGGCTTGGTGACTAGCGAAGACGAAGTAAAATAGATGGCCTGTGGAAAAGGACTCTTATCCTAATACTCCACAGATCTAGATTTTAAAATGTTTTTTCGGCAGTGTAGGACGTGGTGTATTAAAGGCAACTATTGCGATTATACTTGGTACAAAGACATCAGAACTTCGTTGCGTGCCTGCCGTTGATAAGCATGTGGTGTCCATATCATGCCAAATGAGAGATTATGAACAAGAAATAGGCAGCTTTTTCGTTTGTGCTAGTAAAAGGTTAAATTAATAGCATGTAAGTTCAGCGGTATTGTATATTTTGAAGATTTCAATCTACATACTGTAATATTCTAGCTTCAATTATAAAAATGCAGAAATATTAAAACCTTAATGTTATAATATTATGATATTGTAGATTTTAGTAAAATATTGTTGTAGAATGAAAATTTCTGTTCGTGTTGTCCAAATCAAGTTTTCGATAAAAAGGCGTTTTACGTAATTTTCAAACAGATCTGCCGGTATATTTCTACAGTGCATACGAAAGTGCTTCCAGTCACATAGCTATTTTTTAGGAACACATTATAGTACCAACGCTAATTTTGCGGCAAAATGAGCATTTTCGTGGCAGGAGGGCTGGTAAGTGGTCAAAATGATACACGCAGTTGACCACCATTAAATTTAGGATATCTTAATAGATCATTCACCTAAGTTTCATTGAAGTCTAAACAGTCCAACCAGACTATTTCCCTTGTTAGAGCCAAGGTTATTTATAGTGAAAGAACTGTATTTACCTTCCACTCTAAATCGGACCTTTATGGCCTGCGTGGAGATATCTTGACTCAATTTCAAAAGAGAAAAACCAGAGATATTTTAAAATGTCTTTTTCAAGTGTTAGTATCCATCTGAGTGACGCAGATGGCGAGATTCTCATCCTGTATGAGTTAGGGAGTTGAATCCAAGCACAAGCAGTTAGCATCCCAGGCCACTTAAACGTGAGCGACCTGAGTCGTTAGAATTACCATTCCTATTATTGGAATTAGTAGGGTTTAACAGTATTCCAGCATCATGGTATCAGTTACGACCAATATCAGTCAACGCTAAGTTAAATACATACCATTAATATTAACGAGCCGTAAGTGGAAAGGGCGAGATCCAAACAAATAATAATAATAATAATAATAATAATAATAATAATAATAATAATAATAATAATAATAATAATAATGGTCTTACCACCTACCAACTATTTTTACAGGTTTTTGGAGACGCCGATGTACCGGAATTTCATCCCGTGTTCGTAAATATGTCCACACGAGGTTGGCATGTCTGAATACTTCAAGTAATTTACTACCTCAAAGAGCCGGGATCGAACCCTCCAACCTTGGCTAAGAGAACCAGCGCTTTTCCTTGAGGCACTCAGCTCAACGAAGTGAGACTCAAGATCGAGGTATCACGATTCCTTATATGTGTGAAACGTCCGGCTCATTACCTGAATGATCAGCGTAGTGGCTCTCGGTTCAGAGGGCCCCAGGTTCGATTCCCGGCCGGATCGGGGATATTAGTCTTAAAATGGTTTAATTCCATTAGTTCAGAGACCAAGTATTTGTGCTGTTCCCAACATGTAAGCAAATCATTCACCACACACAACACTATCCTCCCCCGCAATAACAAGAAGTTTCTCACGCGCGACAGATGTCGCCTACCCTCGTCGGAGGGTCTTCCTTACAAGGGCTGTGCCAGGCTATCAATAGCCACACTATTGTGCATGTGAAATCTTTTCGAAATCTCATGTTCATGAGAAAATAGTGACAAAAGCTGCCCATGTGTAGCCGCAGAATATACGGTGTATCCATCACTGTTACTTTCAAACAAATCTCGCCCAAGTGGGAGATCAAATAAAAGGAAGTTTTATTCTTGCAGGACGTATTGAAAACAAAGGAACAAATGCTGTTCCCCGTACTGTATCTGCACTCACAGTCCGGGGTCACGAAAGGGGAAGAGCGACATAAAATAAAACTGAAATATTAAACGCGAGCAACCACTGCGGGACGCTACCGCAAATGTTGCGTTTGGAATCATTTAATGAAGTGGAACACACTAAGCGAGCTGCGATGGGGGATGGTTTATCCTATACATGGAGGGAAGGGGTGGGTAGGATGCGACGAAATGGAAACAACAAAAGGGAACCTGCATTAAAGAGAAATAGAAATAAATACTCGTTTAGTTAAAACATATGACATTAATTTGCCGTGCGCGACAAAACGAAGGAGTGGTACTTTTCTTATGTCGTAATGTTCATCAATCAAGTTTGCTGTACATAGCTCCTTACTGTCAGTCTGTACTTGTAAATGTAGTGTTTGACTTGCTGACATCCGTCATGTATAGATTGTGAACAGATCTATAATATCCGAAATTTTGCAAAGACACATCGTGCACTTCGGAGAAAATCAAAGTGTTTACCCTCGGCCTTATCGTGCGGATTTCTTTGGCAGCTCTAGAACGGTCAAAGTGGAATGAATGTCTATGGTCGGAAACGGCCGGCCACGCCGACCAAACTCCTTCACCGTTCCAGAGCATAACGAACGGACAGTCTGACTGTAGTAGAACACGCCAAACAGAACGAGCTTCTGTAGTCATTCGGTATCGTGCCAAATCAGTCGAACGACTGGAACCTGATAAATAATATACCGGCATCATCAGAAAAGAGATAATGCTGGCGATATCGCCACGTAACGTACAAAAACGTAATTTATAGGAAGTAGAAATTCTAGTCTCGCCATAAAACATATTGGGAGATCGTATATGGAACAATAAAAAAGTAAGAAATGGAAGCGGGGAAAATTTACTAGTGTACTGGCCTCTCCACGGATCTGTACGTGAAGGATACTACCCCGATATCGAAGTAATGACGACAACTGGGCAAGTGTTATTCGGAACATTCCGTCCCGCATATTACGTTCCATTAATCGTGAGGCATTTCAAATACCGTTAAGAGCTATGCATAAGTCTCATAAGTCTACTTGTACACCTTCCTTACAAGGGCTGTGCCAGGCTATCAATAGCCACACTATTGTAAATGTGAAATCTTCTCGGAATCTCATGTAACTTACATGAGAAAATAGTGACTGACACTGTTACTTTAAAACAAATCTCGCCCAAGTGGAAGATCAAATAAAAGGAAGTTTTATTCTTGCAGGACGTATTGAAAACAACGGAATAAATGTTGTCCCCCGTACTGTATCTGCACTCACAGTCCGGGGTCACGAAAGGGGAAGAGCTACAGAAAATAAAACTGTAAATATTGTGATTACTTTACGACTGTTTAACCCCTCTTACGTAATGTTTCTTCTGTCAATGATGCCATTTGAAAGGAGATTTAACGAATGATGGAAATATTTTTTTGTAAAACTAACCTAGCTCAAAGCTCACTATATGAATCTATATGGTGGTGATAAAATCTTCCAACCTTACAACATTTACATTTACTTGTTATTCAGAAATTCTCAGCTACGTTCCTACAGTTTTCGGAGTCCTGTTACAACTTTTTTTAATGAAAATATTTGCTGTAGTTAATTGACAGGAGTGTCTGAGGCTGAACAAGAGGCTGGCAAACGCTACTGGAACTGGTCGTATTCATAACAGTAAAATTAATTATCGTAGATTCCGTGTTTGACACATTGGAGATTTCGAAGCGAGATATCGTCGTTGTGCATGTAAAGTTCACTAAGTGACGGTGTTGTTGGAGAAAGACTGACCGAAGCGAGCACATAATCGTTAAGAACGAGAATTCTTTTTTACAGATAACAGAACATTTCCGGTCAGTGTTATAAAATGAATTATTTCACATAGAGCTTTTTCTAGGCGCAACGTCGATATATTAAGAACCATATCTGTACGGGCCCCGCGACGCCCTAGAGGACCGGAAAGTGAGGCTTCCACTATCGGTAAACTCGGTACTAGGTGAAATCGAGTGGTTAACTGTAAGCTCGGCCGCCTTTGCTCCCAACGAATTAACTTCATACTGATTTCTGGTCTAGGGCTGAGATACCCCTGGCGCCAAGATTTTTCTCCAGAAGTAGAAGTCTCTTTTCAAATGAGTTATTTCTTTTAATATTTGTTTTACGTCCCAGCGACGCAGACAGATCTTACGGTGTCGATGGGAGAGGAAAGGCGTAAGACTGGGAAGTTAGCTACCGTAACCTTAATTAAGGTACAGCCTCAGCATCTGCCTGGTGTGAAAGTGGTAAACCATCTTCAGGGCTGCAGATATTGGGGTTCGACCGCACGATCTCCTGAATCAGATACACTCATAAATTAAACCATGTGGGAAGTGACATGTGGTTATATAATTAAACTGCACACGCCGATGTTGCTATTTCACATAAACTATGACTCAAATGAACGCTCAATTTTCTTATTCTTCGCAGCAATATACAACGTTTTCCAAGGAAGTATACATCTCATTTGTTCGTGTTTTCTTTTTAGAATAGATTACGCCCATCCCCTAGTTTGGAACGCCTAGAACCGGGGAGAGAGTAATAATGTATTGCAATCCAAATTATTCTTGACACATGCTTAATTTTCCTGTTACAATTAATCTATATATTACTACACTAAACTTTACAATTAAACCTAATCACTATTTACACCCAATTTCTAAATTGTAGTTGTGAAAATTTTATTATTTTTTGTCCTATACGTTAACAGTGTTATACAGTATATGACAACATGTATCTTACCCTTATCAATTTGTATTAATGCAAGGATTTATTTATTTCACGAGTCTGAACTAGGCCTCATTTATTCTACATGGCTACAATGACAGGATTTTAATAGTAATGCCGTTCCGAAAATATTTTCACGGTTTTCGTACAAGAGATGAGCCACGCCTTCACTTAGCAGTGTTTGTTACTTATGCAATTTCCTCCATTGCGTTTTGGACACTTGTAATTTATAACCCATCCAATAAACTTGGAAATTTATAACATGTTGACCGACTGGAAACCCCCTTAGTACAACTCAAACTTAAAATGTGTGGCTCCTAAAAAGACCAGTACAAACATGTTCAAACGAGCTATCAATCTATATCTCTGTAGAAGGTGTTAAACACTTAGTATATCTTTCTCGTCCAATTTAAAAATGCAGTAAAAATAAATGCATGCAATGGACATGCAGCAGGGATGTGTCAATGAAAGTGATATTTAAATAAACCAAGCATTATTTAGAGCCACGACGTAGGTGAACAAGCAAGGCTATCAATTAAAATGACAGCCAGCCGATAACAAAATAAGGTAAAAGACATGAATATCACGACATTTTTCTCTTATGTGAAGGATTGTAAAAACAGAGCCACCGCACTTTGTTCTCTATATATCCTTCAACGTCATCCTGAGGCAAGGTAGTCTTGGTAAAACACGCAATAACAATAACACAATCCTTCTTGACTTTATCGATAAAAAAATGAGAGCTATGGGCACTCAAGTGCTGCTGAAAAACTAAGACAAGTAAAGGACACAATCCAACCTGAGAAGAAACAGAGAGGAGAAAGGAAAAATACGTTCCACATTCCAGTGACACATATCTACCAAAATGTAGCCCTTTCTTTCTTTCTTTTAGATCACATTCCTGGTCTATTTACAGAAAATAAATTAGAAAATTACAGTAAAATCGACAGTCAGTACACCACTCGTGGTCCTTCACGAATTAGAGCACAAATGATTGAACTTATTTTTAACAATACAGAAGGATATCGTTTGGAGATTATGTTTTTGTTCTTATTGTTTCACGTCGGGGGCTTAGGACATCCCAGTCAAAATTTCGCCCACTAAACGCACGTGAAGTCGGCGTGGTGAAGTTTTGACTGTGAAGTGTATCATAATTGTCTGGGAAGGGAAGTCCCTTGGCTGCCCCAGCATTCACATATGTTTGAAGCGAAAAACCTATCCTAATATAGATAAGAGTGGAATTTTAACCAACTCATGTTCCCGAGAGAGAGAGATCCACAAGTCAGCCTTTAATCAGCCATTCTTGGTTAATGGACATCTGGGAACGCCGCGGAATGGATATTTTAGTGCATGGCAGCGACCGTATGAGTTCACATGGCCTGTGTACCATTCCAGAGGTCACTTTCTTCTTATTTTAATTCATTTCAGGTAAATTATATTCTTATAATTACAAACGGCACTTTCATACATTCTTTTTAGGAACTGTTATCACTAAAAGTACAGACAAAATAATTTTACAATCCATAGTTCTATATCTAGTTTTGCCGGTACATGGCATGAACCAAATGGGCAGAAATTTCAGACACTCCGGTTATAGGTAAATACTAAACCACGAATGCCTTCGTTTGAGCAAGATTATGTACCGACATGCCAATGTGACGAACACAACCGCAGTTAGTCCCAATTCTTCTTTCCTTTACCCTTGTCGCTGCAACGATCACTACAATTTTCAGTTCAGATGAAAGTACCCAGTTTCAGACCACGAATTTGCCGGTAAGGAGCTACCTACTCCAGCCCTTAGACAAGACTGACTGTCATATTCATATATAATACATAAATAAGATGCTACCGCATATCTAAACGGTTATCATACTAACTTCCAGTCCGATTGGCCTAGGCTCAATTCCCGGTAGCGAGTGCTCGATGGCATGACCTGCTTGGTTTATAAACACGCCACGGAATGGATATTTTAGTGCACTATAGCATAGCCGGTGTTACTCCGTAGGTCTTGGCGATGAGTCGCCGAAGGCGCTCGGGAATTTTTTGGCTCCTGTGTGTAAACTGTTTGTTTCAAATGCGTCTAATGGCTTTAAATCCGTTGACCTGGCGGGCCAAGAGACAGGTCCTCCCCTCCCTACCCATTTTCCTAGATGTGTCTCATTCTGATGATTACGGACGGCTAACTTACAATGTGGTGGAGCTATATCATGTTTGAACTACACCGTTCAGCATTTTCCAAGTGGCACGTCCTCCGGCAGAAGTGGGAGTACGTGACAAAGGAAGTGCAGGGAGATGGAACTGTTAAAAGACCCTCGAAGAAATACGGCCCCATAAGGCGATTGCCAAGAATGCACACCATACATTCACTCTAAATTGCACTTGAAAGGCTGCCTGTAGCACACAGTGGGGAGTGGCTGTCAGTAGTCCAGTAGTGCATGTTGCAGTGTTTGACGATACAATTCTGTAGTCATACGACCGAGCAAGCTGGCCGTGCGTTTAGTGTCCCGCATCTGTGAACTTGCATTTGGGGCATAGTGGTTTCGAACCCCCCTGTCGGTAACCCTGAAGATGGGTTTCCATAGATTCACATTTTCACACCGCTTCCTTCCCACTGCTAGCCCGTTCATATCCCACCATCACCATAAGAGTTACCTGTGTCGGTGTGACGTATGGCAAGTCGAAAAAATTAAAAAAGTAGTAATATGGCAAAAGCTGACATGTCCACGTTTGGTGAAAATTTTGCTAATCATGACATGACTTGACAATCATATATTCTTCCGGCTGGCAAAGAATGACATGTCTCTCTATAATAGGCTATTAGATAAAGCCACTATTAGTTGATGACATGTCCAAATGCTACTTTTTCCTAATATGCCAGAAACTGATATGTTCTTAACATGAGTACATGTCATGCTTTGGAACGCTACTTCGAAATGCTTTTGTATATCTAAAGCTGACCTGTTCTTTCCAGTTAAAATGTGCAATTGGCATTCTCTAGAGCTGACAACAATGCCTAGGATGTACTTCAGTGTTGGGCGGTTGCTTGTGTGGAGGAAGTTCCAGTTTGTTGGCAGTTGCACTACAATACAGTATAATTCAATACATGCGCAATCGTGGTATTAGTTTCCATTTTCTCTTTTTGGCGTATTTGTTGTATAATGCACCATACAGACAAAATTATAACACCATACAATGGCTAAAATTAAAGGCAGACCGGAAAAAATAATGGAAATGGCTTTAGATAATCAGACACTTGCCGAAAAATGTAAAAGGGATGTCTTCTTAACTTTAAGTTTCGTGTGCTTAATGTTGCAATTTCTTACGGGGTTCAGAACTTTGTTCCAGATAGTGAAAATGACGAATGTGAATTGGAAAGTTTGGGATTAGACTACAGTTCAGACGACTATAACTCTAGTCATTCTGATTCAGAGTCGGAGATGATGTGGGCCTACCAGAGAAGAAACTAAAATGAAATAATAGTTTCGGAGTCAGCCCCATGTCCTACACTTCAGAATTTGATCACAGATAGGTCTAAATGAAATACTCTTAACACAAATGTTTCAAGTACTGTGAGTGAAAAAGAAAATCTTTCAGTATATGACCCTAGGTACTGACGGTACTGAAAATGAAAGGATAACTTCAGAAGACCAAAAAATTGCAAGGAGAAAAATGAAGAAAACACAGAAAAGCTTAAGTTAACCATACACTGCACAACAGGGAAAATGGTTCCCGCTAAGAACGTCAAACCAATTTATGGAACATGTTTTCGTATGAATATTAATGACGACGATCAGCAAAATATTTCTATGCTTTAAATGATTCCAAAATGTAAGATCAGTTCCCAGTGGGTGGTCCTGAAATAAAGGACCAAACGGTTTGCAAAAAGTTCGAGGTTAAGACAAAAAGCGTGATGCGTGCTGATACTGTATTTTGAGAGTTATAATATTCGCCGGCTGTCCAGGGCCTGTGATAGAATTGAGGAATTCAACAGGATAGTGCAAAGAGTCATTCTAATGGACGACTCGATTCACCGACGTATACACCACCTCCTGCGTTTGAAGTCTGTTCGTCGTTGGTCGGAGTTAGTACTGCTGGCTCACAGGGCCATTCATTCGATTTCAAGTTTATTTCTGGAATACCGGGATACACTTAGTTGGTGACGTCATCGATACTTGGAAGTGATGTGCAAATTTCAACTGATAGAATAATTATTCCGTTACGTCCTTCCATTGTTCAATTGCAAATAGTATCTCGGGAAGTCGTGCGCTATCCAGAATGCCTTCAAGATGTAATCTCTCATTTCGAGTGAGCGAGCGCATATGAATAGCCATAGAGCTGATCTTTTTAGAGAGGCATTAACTTAATTCCGCTCTGGTTCCTCTGGTGACAACAATCTAAGCATGTCCAAAGTCACCGGAGAAAAGGACTGTTACTTACCTAAAAATGGTGCAACTACGAATATATCGGAGCGTCATTCGTTCTTTTCCAACACGAGGCATGAGTGCCGAAACTTGTAGGCAGCCTATGTATGTTATTGTAGTATGTATGAAAGTGTGTGCTGTTGTAATTACTTGGTTGTTAGTACTAAAAATGAGGTACTTCCCAAGCATCTCCCTGAAATATGGTGGGAAACCACGTGCAATTATCACACTGATAACGCCGGTGTAGGCGACAAGATTCTAACTTCAGGCCTCCGAAAGGTACAGTGAATAAAGTCCTCAACCGAAACAGTAAGCAAAACTGCTCAGAACACAGTAGCGTAAGAACATCAGTCTTTGGGTGCCACAGAACAAATTAATCATTTTCAAGCTCTCACAGAATAGAGCTTCACTACCAAGCGATGCAGTGGCTGCCGAAAGCTAGAGTCGTTGTGACCGAGAGAAAATTTGCAAACGACGTAACTGTGTTCAAACTCTCACTCTGCTGTCTGTCTTCACTCTATTATTTGCTGGCAGCACTACGCGCACCCGTTGCTGAGCTATGTTCACTAGAACTTCGACTGTAAAACATTCCGTTAATAATATCTCTCTTATTATTCTTATAAAAAAATTACATGAGAAGAAGATTTTAGTAATAGACTTCCAGGGTTGTGGATGTTTTGTAGGAGAGTGAAAGCCATGTTTTGGTTTTCCTATAAACCGCCAGTCCAATCAGGAATTTTCATAATTTATGAACACGAAAACCTACCGCTGCACGGATGGATTCTAAATATGAAGTTTGGTTGAAAGGTATCCAGTAGCTTTCTAGTTATGAGAAATCAAATATACAGTCACAAAACAGACAACAAAGCTAAATATTCTGTAGATGACCATTATGGCACCAGAAACGAATAACTATAAGAAAACTTTACCAAAATAATCAATGTACAGACACGCGGTCGTTACCATTTTATTTCCAGGCATATCGAATAAATATATATTATTTTGTCCCTCATTCGCATCTGACACGCCTGGGAATCCTGTCGATTCCTATCCAACACTAGACAAAATAAGTCCACCCACTCGCACACGAACAGTTGTATTCCAACTGGTTTCCAGTCCGATCATGTAACATGTCTTCACATATCTGTTTGGGAATGCGGTGAAGTTCAATTGATTTTCGTTTCTGAAAAACAGCCTCACAAATGCAGATCTTTACGTTTAATTACTAACACAAGCGGCGAGCTCGAAAGCCGAGGCGAGGGTTTTAAAATACCACGTATAGAGAGTGTATTGCACTTCTCTCTATTCTAAAACACGACATCGAGCGAGTAAAATATGTTGTTTAACCGATGAGTTAACCACATTAAACGAGGAGCACACAGAGACGCTTTGACGGGCTAGCAAGCAAGGAGCGCTGTAATCGGCTCTCAGCATGCCGCACACCTGCACTTTGTTTGTGATTTGCCTGTTTGTACACGCGCTTGCACATGGGCTAAACTAGCGGAAGTAATTAATTAATTCAGCCTAACTCTCCCTCCCCTTCCTTTCACCTCATCAGCTAATGATAAGCTGATTATCTTTCCCTCTCTAGGCTGCAGATGTGAGCTCACTAAATGTCCAACTCCTCGTCTTAGAGAATAAGTTGATATAGTCCAAAGTCCTCGTAGTTTACTCAAGCCAAAAGCCCACGCTGGGAAAGCTTATTTTCACTATAAAGCTAGGTATGGACAAATTTTCCAATTTTATGAGTTAACATTGCGAGGCTTAGTGACATTTTCGAGTTTCATCCTGAGACGGTATATTTCTCCACTGGCTAGATAAATTCAATGATTTTCGTGTTACCTCCACTAACTACTATTATGATTATCAGAGACGCCGAGGTACCGAAATTGTGCTCCGCATGAGTTCTTTTGCGAGCAATAGGCTACATCTACCAACACAATGACAGTGTTCTTCACCGCCTTCAGATACCACCGGACTCAGCCAGGATCGATACCGCCAGCACTACAGCTACTCAACCCGGCGTAGTAATAATCCCTCTAACTGCATATACAGCTTTCGAAGACACGGAGGTGCCGAAAATTCGTCCTGCGGGAGTTTCTTTAACATGCTAGTAAATCTACTGACACGAGGCTGGTGTATTTAAGCACCTTGAAATATCACAAAGATGAACCAGGATCGATCATACATGACCGAGTGAGATGACCGTAGATTAAATGAAATAGTCAGGCGCCCAGCTATATCGGCAAACCGCCAAACGCTTCTGTGAAGCAGTATTTTATACTATAACCGAGTACGAAATATCCGAGTATGCTTTTGTTCGGTTCTTCCTGTCAGTGTCAAATATGTCCCCTTAGATAATTCCTTTGCCTACTTTAGAACGGTACCAATACGAAGAATAACATATTCTTACCGTATGATACCCTTCTGCTTTAAATGCGTTCTGAGTGAGGAATGAATTTTGTTTCACTTATTATGCACTAATCATTAATTAGTACAATTATGTTTGTTAGCACAATAAAATATTGTGAGAATACAAAATGTGCGATACGTAAACCATTTAGAATAAGAATAGACCCCTCCCTGTTTATAGCATTAATCTTACAGTTGTGACTTACGAATGGACACTACCAAAAATAAATAACCTTGTTATATGATCACTCAATAACCAGTACCTCGTACGAACAAAATCCAAATTTTACACCAGATGTATAAAACTATAAAAATGGACCAGAATTCTTAGGACTTAGTCTTATATAATGAAATAGCTCAGCTAATTTTACTGTAAGGGAAAAAAAACAATCCTGCACGTATTTACCTATGTTAGTTACGCTATATAAATAACCGCATTTTTCTATGCTCGGTTAGCTACGCGGAGCTACGGTACTTGCAGGTTCAAGATCGGTCAGCTATGAAATGTTCAGCCGAGTACATCCGTCTGCTGGCCGGTCGCAGGCGAACCGAGTCTAAATCAGTTTTTGCAGGACTCTACTCAGACGGCCAGCACTCCACCTTCTGAGCCACTCAGTCCTCCACCCAGGATCGAACCCATTATCTTGGGAACAGATAAACAGCGGTTAAGCGATTGGGTCACTGATGTTGCCTCCTTGCTTCTAACATGAATTATGCGATAATACAGTTCGTACATTATTAAAACAACGATATTCTCTCGGAAACAATGAAATTTGAACCCTTGGACAGAAGTAAAACATTTGTTCTTTTTAAACACTGAAACACTATCCTATCACACATATAAAACGAAGTGATTGGACGGAATAACTCACCTACCTCTTTTGAGATCAAAGTGAAACTTTCAATAAATATTCTTGCATTGTATAAATCACGAACTTTATATATGGTATAGGGATTATGTCGAAATGTTATATAAGGCAATTGAACCTAAACAGTCAGGTAATTGGAAATGTAACAAGGGCTTTGCTGGGGAGAACACATACATTGTGGACAATGGGGAGGTAACGAACACCGTAAAGAGACTGCTCAGGCGTACTGAGTATAACGATAGGCCAATCCCATTATATTAATGGCCAGCACTAAAGCGATCGCCTGCTGCTAGAGAGGCCACGAATAATTGAAGATCACAATTGTGGATCACCACCAATCCCAATACCCATGTCTATAACACGCGCCACTACCAAATGCTGGAATAGCTAACTCTCATTCATTGAACTGGACAATGCTTTGCATTAAATAACCAGAATGCACTGTCATAAAACACTTTCCCCATCCCTCTAGACCAGGGATGGCGAACCATTTCCAACTAGGGTGCCATTTTATGTCTGGTTTATTTTTCTCAACTGTATACTGTGCCACTTGTTATTTTTCTTTGGAATGGCTACAACACCCCCCCCCCCCCTCTCCCATCCTATCACCGACTTCCATCCGTAATTCCAAATTATGTTTCATTATATGTTATTACACATACACCGTAAAATAATACATTTCATTGCATGTTCCGTGGTCGTATTTTGCCAATACAGCAAAAATACATTTTTTTTAACATGTAAGTTTTAAGAATACCTAACATTATTTTTGTTTAAATATGAAAAGCTCCCATTGTAACACACTTCGTCATTGAGTATTATTGGATATAGAAATCAAAAATACTAATATGCCGAAGGACTTTTAAGTGAAATGTACTTCTCAACTTTAGTGTGAAACTTTTTGCTGAATCTTAGTAGCCATGTCATTAATTTATGTTAGGGTCTTAACTTGTTGTCTTCGATAACGCAAAAGAAGCACTTTGGTCTGAACTAGGACGGTTTCTAACAGTTGACTTCACACGTTCATTGCATAAAATAGCTGTTCGCAGGCGTATGATGAACCAAACAAAGCAACTAACCCTGTAGCAAGATTCTTCATGGCCGAAAACATCTGTGGGAGGCTGTTCTGCTGTTCAAGTATTAAGTTCTTTGTCTTCTGGAAAGAATATTCATCATCAACAGCACACACGATTTTCATCAATTCTTCACCAAGTTGTAGGAATTTGTTCACCGATGTACTGCTTTCTTGAAATTCAGTCAACTCTATTTCTAAACTGTCAATATCTAACAACTCAAGAAAATTGGGCTTAATAGCACTCATTCGCGCAATATGAGGTTTTGAAATAAAGTGCGATAGTTTCTCCAAATCTCGAAGTTGAGATAATCTCTTGGCAACTCTGTTTGTCTTACAAAATTCGAAACAATAAACAGTTACACACTACAAATAATTACGCGATGCTGGCAACCACACACAAGCCAAGTGGGTGAGCGAATGGTTCGTCGGACGCATCTGGCATTTATCTCACTTGACTTCCGGACCTATCAGTGTTGAAGTGTTGCCATAATGCACATCCGAATGGAACTAGAATTTAGATTTTCGGTATATATTTCTTAAACCTGAAACACTGTAACTATACCATGCATGAATATGTATAGTATATAGTACAAGACTAACATAAAAGTGTTAATATGAGCATGTGGTGTGCCACCGAAATCGTGTTCGCGTATCACCTAGTGACACGCGTGGCATAGGTTCGCCATCCCTGCTCTAGACACTACTCGATGCACAGACTGAGCCTGGAGAAATTTTAAAGTGCTGGACATTGAAATGGTTTGCTTTTAAGTGTTACATACCAAAATCCCTAAATATCCGAAAACTTTTCAATCAGTCTACAAATTGAATCGGAAGTCCAAAACTCACTCAAAGCAATGCAGCTCTGTGATTTTATAGGATGACCGACCGCAATTTTCGCCTACTTATAAAACACTAAGACGGCTCTGACGGTTTTTACATACAGCCTTATATTTTTCGTTTATTCAATCATTCAATACATATTTGCATGATTTTTAAAGCGATATTATCTTCAGAACACTAGATTCATTTCGAGCTCATGTAGCGTTAGTTAAGGAAAACCTTAACATTCAGAGATGGTACTTGGTGAGGAGGTCAGGTGACAACCTCATTCATTTCTCACCCTTGTGATTTTAGTTCGAATCACGGTTAATATATATGGAATTTTGGATATTAAAGCCATCTCCCTTTGGTTAGGATTCCGTGACCTCTGGAGATCCCATGGCTGTGACAATGATGCCAACTGTAAAGTAAACCTGAAAGCTTTCTTGGCCCTCTTGTACTTGACGGCAATACAGCAGTCAATTGAAAATAATGAACATGAATTTTAACTCGCACTACGTATAGAATAATCTGAAATGAGGTAAGCACTTCGATAACAGAATAAAGGAACCTTGGTTAAACCATATATAATCATCTTTCAATGTGTTTAATGTATTCAATGTGTTTAAAAATGTATATTAATTTGTACAAGAACAATCCGAAAAATGACTCGTTAGTTGCAAATTAGCGGACACTACCGAATTCTAAATTGTTACTTTACGAAATAACTACCAATATATTTTCACATTAGGCTGTTATCTTCTATCCGTTCCTTTAACTTGGCTCAATAGTGCACATCACTTTTCCTTCGTCACAAATAGATTAGCTGGGCTGAGTGGCTCAGACGGTTGAGGCTCTGGCTTTCTGACCCCAACTTGGCACGTTCGATTCTGGCTCAGTCCCGTGGTATTTGAAGGTGCTCAAATACGTCAGCCTCGCGTCAGTAGAATTACTGGCTCGTAAAAGAAATCCCGTGGGACTAAATTCCGGCACCTCGGCGTCCCTGAAAACCGCTAAAGTAGTTAGTGGGACTAAAACAATAACATTATTACAAGTAGGTTAGTGTAAGAAAGAATGACAATTATAAGTGATCGGATTATACCTTCCCAGGAGTAACGATCATGAACTGAGTTAACCAAGAATGTAAAGTAAGTCAACCTGATGGACGAAGCTTTCACTGAAGAATAAGGTTGGAATTTAAGTTAAATAATGATTGAGGAAGAGAAGGTATAAAAATAACCACTTCAAAGTCGAAAAGTTAAAAGAATTTAAATAAGTAGAGCCCGATGTTGAGGAACGGGAAGAATTTTATGAATAAATATGCAAAGCACCAGAACTATCAAGGGTTATGAACTTCACATTTTGTTACTCAGACATTGTACATACTTGTATAGTTTTATAAATGTGTCAGTTTACATTGTGTTTATTCTTAGTACCATAGCACTCGGTCCACAACCGTTATATATTACCAGGACCTACTGAATTCAATGAGTCTATAATCATACTAAAAATGTTTAACCTGCAACACAGAGCACCACATTTGTATTTTTATTGCAGACCTTTTAGCATGTTTAGTGTAGTTTTATTACTCACCTACGTCACACGTAATATTAATTCATTTTCATTTGCAACATTTTGAGCGCCATAGCCCTTGCCTAATTCAACCATATTTCAAATTGTAAATTGTATTGTAAATTATATATTCATAAGATTCTTACTGATTAGAAACATGTTTTAGGATTTCGCCAAATATTGTGTATGTTTAATATGGCTGATGATGACCCCGAGTAGGCTTGAAACTAGTCCCATGTAATGTAAATAACATTGTAAATACAACTTAGTATTGAATAGGTGGAAAACTCTCCTGTGCATTATTTATATGACATCAGAACTATACACAGGAAACATTTAATAATTTGAAAATAGTTTCTTTTTTACCTTTTAAGTTTTTGAACATGATCATATGCTCATTTCTAGCCTGGCTTCTGTGTAACGTTAATAATCGCATTTCAATACTTACAAATACACATACAAATTCAATATATCCTAAACTGCCGACGCGTGAGTAGATCAAATATTTTCCCGTAAACTTAAAAGTAGTCCGCCTCTGTGTATAGTGCTTAGCGTGATTAGCTGCCACCCCAGCAGGCCCGGGTTCGATTTCCGGCTCTGCAACGAAATTTGAAAAGTTGTACGAGAGCTGGAACGGAGTCCACACAGCCTCGAGAGGTCAGCTGAGTAGAGGTGGGTTCGATTCTCACCTCAGCCATCCTCGGCGTGGTTTTCCGTGGTTTCCCACTCCGCCTCCAGGCAAATTCTGGGATGGTACCTAACTTATGGCTACGGCTGCTTCCTTCCCTCTTCCTTGTCTATCCCTTCCAATCATCCCTTCCCCCCGCAAGGCTCCTGTTCAGCATAGCAGGTGAGGCCACCTGGTCGAGGTACTGGCCCTTCTCCCCAGTTGTGTCCCCGACCCAAAGTCTCACGCTCCAGGACACTGCTCTTGAGGCGCTAGGGGTGGGATCCCTCGCAGAGTCCGAGGGAAAAACCAACCCTGGAGGGTAAACTGATTAAGAGAAGAAGAAGAAGAAGAAACTTAAAAGTAAAAGAAAAGCGACGCAGATAGGTCGTATGGCGACGATGGGAAAGGCCTAGGAATGGGAAGGAAGCGGCCGTGGCCTTAATTAATGTACAGCCCCAGCATTTGCCTGGTGTGAAGATGGCAAACTACGGAAAACCATCTTCAGGGCTGCCGACAGTGGGGTTCGAACCCACTGTCTCCCGGATGCGAGTTCACAGCTGCGCGCCCCTAACCGCACGGCCAACTCGCCCGGTCCAGTTATCATCAGAAAAGTTATTTACTGTGACCGTTCATGTGAGAAGCGTGTATAACATAGATCAGATACGGTAAGTTGCAGCTCACTGATTTCATGTTAATAGGAGAAAATACAGTCCACCCCTCTAAACAAAACCTCCTGATCCTACTTTATAGTGCAAGGCAGTAGTGCAGAATTTTTAGATTAGGGTATTGAAGACATGACATGACTTTTTCCTTCAATATCCTATTTTAAATTACTTTTTTTTAAAGACAAAGACTGTAAAATGTATCATACAATGCCATATGAAATGTTCCAGTTCTGTGTTATGTACTCATATCACTGTTACTTATAATATGACGTTGAACTGAAGAATCTCACCGAGAACGTCCTTAAAACGTGAATGTATAATATTATAATATACAATAAATAGGACTGATTTAAGTTTAAAACTACAACTAATATCTATTTGCTCATGGCTGTGACTGAGTACATCCTGCAACTGATATAAGTATGCAACCGAGAAAGGAACTTCATCTGTAAGATCTGAGAGAAATTACTAAAGGTTACGATAATGGAGCCGGGCTGAGTGGCTCAGACGGTTGAGGCGCTGGCCTTTTGACCCCAACTTGGTAGGTTCGTTCCTGGCTCGGTCCGGTGTTTAAAGGTGCTCAAATATGTTAGCCTCGTATTTACTGTCACGTAAAAGAATTCCTGCGGGATACAATTCCGGCACCTTGGCGTCTCCAAAAACCGTCAAAGTATTACATTTATTACTACTGATAATGAAGCAGCTAATTAATCCTTCTGGAAAAATCTGACGTCTCAGCAAATTCAATCATTATCTGTCAGATTTTTTCTCGATTGCATGCTCCAATTGCTGATCTACCTCAGTCGTCTCCTTCGTTCATACTCCGCACAGATTCTGAGGGCACAATGTTGGCACGTGTAAAATTACCATTAATGAAAACCTCCTGGTTAAGTGTTACCCAGCAGTAAGTGTGTGTATTCTTACGATACATTCATGTCACGTCTTCTTTAGGCTGCTGCTGTTGTTGTTTCTAGTAAGGAGCTGGGAAGTTTGGTGTTCTGCTATGCTGTGATATCAGTACTAGCGTGTTCATTTGAAATTAAATGGCACTGGGATTAGGAAGTGGACATACCGGGCGAGTTGGCCGTGCGCGTAGAGGCGCGCGGCTGTGAGCTTGCATCCGGGAGATCGTAGGTTCGAGCCCCACGGTCAGCAGCCCTGAAGATGGTTTTCCGTGGTTTCCCATTTTCACACCAGGCAAATGCTGGGGATGTACCTTAATTAAGGCCACGGCCGCTTCCTTCCAACTCCTAGGCCTTTCCTGTCCCATCGTCGCCATAAGACCAATCTGTGTCGGTGCGACGTAAAGCAAGTAGCAAAAAAAAAAAAAAAAAAAAAAAAAAAAGGGAAGTTGACGAGACCTAAAAATTACTAACAATAAGTGACATTTCTAATACCGTTATTTAATGTTCTTCAGAATATACGAGCTTCCAACGTGTTCTTTCAGATACGCTGGTGTAGACAATTTTTAACCCGCTAACACTTGAGCATGATAGTCGAGTGGCTTCTCATCAATTTGGCCATCGTCCGAATAGCAGCCAATGCATGTGGATTTTTAAAATAAAAAGTTACGTCCTTCTGGTACGGATTTAACGTAAAGCTGTAGATCCCGTGGCTATGATCACAGTATCAAAAATCATATAAAATTTCAATCTTGTCCTTTATTGCTAACGAGTTCAAAAATACAACTAACATCTACCTGCTTCTGGCTGTCACTAAGTACATGCTGCAACAGATACAACATTATGCAATCGAGAAGGAAAGTCCGTCCAACAAGAAGACGACAATGGAAGTAAAAGTCAATGACATTAAAAAGGCCAAACACTTAGTCCATTGCAATATTCGAACAATGCTCAGAATTATAAAAAGTTGTCAATACGTGAACTACCCAGAAGAGTAGGAAAGTCAATATTTTTGTTAAAACTTCTTATCCGGACGTGTAAGTTTTGATATGCTTTACTGCACAGGTCTTATTTCATTTCCTTCCTATGCCGTACTTCATGAATCGATTTCACAGGTGGGTAACTTCGATATCTTTTTACCTCGAGACAGCCAATATCATCGAAAATTTGAAACTGGTGAAGTTGAACGTGATTTTGAAATATGAATCTCTCCCTAATAGTATAAGTTAATGGGAAAATATACTGCTATAAATACTGTATCTTAAGTGTGCTGAATGAGGTAATATTGTATTAATATCGCAGCATGTGATGGGTTAGGCCACATTACCAGTTGACAGGCAAGGAGAACTAGGAAACAAGCTTCCTTCAGTTCAGAAACTAGATACTACGCTTTATGGAGGATACATTTAGTATTAACACTCGAGAAAGTTAATACCGGTAATGCATCTCGGGGAGTCCAGGCCATTGTGTAGCAAGAACACATTGTTATACGCATCAAGATGGAAATGTAATTTCTCGGCTATACATGCTTGTCTTTCTGCAACGCTGCATTTAAATAGGTTAGGAATAGCTGAGACGGCACTGCTAATTTACGCCTGTAGGTATCTCGTTTATCTGACGAGACGTGGCTTTGTGTATTCTGACACTGTGTTTAGCATATTAGAATTGTTTTGTGAGGATGGTTCTAGAAATGCGAGCGTTCCGTTAGTAAAACCGTTTGTGGTACCATTCTTCTCCATTGCTAGATTGCTATAGATCATTTGTAAAGTATTAACCATTACTATACTATGGCTTCCATAACTCCCATGGTGATTATATGATTGGGTCAAAATCATTATATAGAATTCCGTTAGAAATATCTAAAACATGAATATTCAAATTATCATACCAGTATGTTTCTACGAACAAGTATGCTCTGTTCTGTGTCATATCAATGCAGTTGACAGTGGAATGATCAGCTATTAATATACAATGTATTGTCATTCACGGTTATCAGTGTATGGAATCTAGAGGAAAAATCGACAAATTATTTTCTTGCGTCATTCAGATGATTCTGCCGGTAGAGTTTTGTTTACTGTTTTTTTTTTATTTCTCTTGTTCCTGCTGGAAGTTTATATTTCACTGACATTTACTTCGTACGGGAATTATATCAACACTATAGCAAAGACAAATAGTCACATATTATTTGAATTTAAATTGTTTCCCAAATGGATATATGAAGCCAAAATATATCGTGATTTATATCTTTAGGTGCTATCACATCTACAAAGTATGATTCATGCAATAAGAGACATTTATTCATACTTCATAATCTTAGTCAATACTTTATAAAGAAAATAGAACGTCTATTAACGGTATGGATATAGAGCAAATGACTTGGTACCAAAACAGTGAAGCTTGGTTGTTAAAGTCATCCAAGCAATGTTTACGGTTGAATGAGCCATATAAACGTGTTTACGACACAGTTCCAAGAACAAAGATATAAGGAACACATTATACCGCAGTAAATGAAGGTTATACAACGTGAATTTACACACAAACTGATCTTGCATTAACCTTTATTCTAAATCGAGGAAGAGGAATTAATTTTGTATTAAAATTAATGGCATAATTGGTTAGACGCTCGTCTAATGCTCTCAAGATAGCAGGTTCGATCCTGGCCGAGCTCGGTGGCATTTGAGTGTGTTTATTAGTACAACAACTTCGCATTGCTGGTGTGCGATTTATTAGAGCACTCTTGACGGGCACCCTCAGGCAGCCTAGCACCTCCTAATATCACCGAAAGTTCAAATAGTTCTTAAGTAAATATTACACTGTGGACTTCGCAATTTAGAACTCCTCTTAGGGAAGCAGGCTAATAGGATAGATTGCACAAAAATATCCTTGGTTTATATGAAATCATCCACTATTTCATATTCTGCTTATCCTTATCACATGCATGTTCTCCGTCACTTCTAGCGTATTCCAATGAGAGCTGTACTTGGTTCAGCATCGCATAATGAGGAAGTAAGGTATATCCGAGTGCACGCAGTCATGCAGATATACACCGAGTGGCCAAAATTCATGGGAAGACATTGAATGTGGTGTTAATGACGAGTTGCTCCTCCGCGAGCAATACGGCGGGGCATCGACTCTACAAAGTGTTGGGATCGATCTGAAGGGATCTGGACCCACGCATCTTGCACTGCTACCCACAATTAGTCTTGTGTAGTTGATACGGGGTTCATGGACTGTACACCAGCATTGACAACATCCCATAAATGATCGACTGAATTCAGATCGGGGATCTGGTGGGCCAATCCATGGTCGTACCTTCACTGGAGTGCTCCTCCAACCACCTGCGTGCGACCACATAGCGATGACATGACGCATTACCCTGTTGAAACATGGCATCTCAAAAGGGGTACTCTAAGGCCAGAAAGGGATGCAGATGGACAGAAAGGATGTCCACATAACCTGCACCTGTCAGCGTTCCCCGCAGGTGGACAATGAGGCCTAATTACGACCACGAGAACGCCATCCAGACCAGAACTGACCCTCCTCCCGCCTGGACACAACCTTGTTAACACGCAGGAACCATAGCTTCATGGAGCATACACCACACTCTCACGCGCCCATCAGCTCGATACAACTGGAACAGAGATTCATCGGACCATACCACACGCCGCCACTGTTCTATTGCCCATTGCCGATGTTCGCGGGCCCATGCACGTCGTTGAGCTCTGTGTCCAGGAGCCAGCAAAGGGACACGAGTTGGTCGTCGGCTGGTGAAGCCTATGCGGTGCTATTGCCTCTTCACACTCCTGGTAGAAACGGATTCCTGACTCCCAACATTCAGCTGAGCGGTGATCTGACTCACAGTAGCCCGTCGAGCGCCCAGTATGATTCTGGGGAGGCGACGTGAAGTCCGTTCGTTAAACACATGTGGTCTTCAGAAAGACAATAAGGCATGCCAAATAGATATTTTAATACCATCTACGCCAGTAGAAAGGAAGCTAATCACGAGACCTAGATGTGTTTGCTAAGAATACTGATCATATAAATCAAATCCAGATATAAATTTTATTCAAAGAATGTGTTGTTAAGACCAGTTCGGACTCACGAACCGTGTATGACTGTGAGGCTAGCAAATGCCTATTTGGTGTATTCAGTGATAGTCTATCAGAACATCAACCGAATAGAGTGGCCGAGCGTGTTAATGCGCTACGGCTATGAAACTGAGCTCTGCATTCGGGAGAAAAATGGGTTCGTACTCCACCGTCGGCTGTCCTGAGAATGGTTTTCTATAGTTTCCCATTTTCACTTCTAGGAAAATGCGGGGACAACTCCTATTCATAAGCCACAGTCGATTTCTTCCATCTCCTTGCTCAGTTTCATTCACCATCATTCATTTCATCCTCATTAGATCTTCTACTGAGTTTGGCGACAGGACATCCGGCCGTCTAAGAAAAGTGCCATCTAATTTCATGTCACCTTATCCCCGACCCCATAACAGGAAACGGGACTAAGGGGAAGACATTCCGGCCCCGCGATGTAGGGGGCAACGCGTCCGCCTGTCACCTGGCGGCCCCGGGTTCGATTCCCGGCCGGCTCAGGGATTTTTAAATGTAAATATATATCCCTGGCCTGGGGACTGGGTGTTTGTGTGGTCCTTAACGTTCCTTTCCTCACATTCAACACTCTACACTTCCGCAATTCCAATTACACGCAGGTCCATATCATATGGTGCAAGTAGGGGGAAAAGATCTCTATAGGTCGACGCCCCGAACAAACAGCATTTAAAAAAGGGACAGACACGCATTAAAATCTCAACATCAGTGTCAGCAGTTGTATTTTTACGAATAACCTAATTTCTATAATGCAGGCAAACTAATTCAGTTCTGTTTCCTACCACCGCTTCTCTGGAAGAAATATCCAAATTAGGCTAACACATAGAGCTACATTTGTTATCTCCACCACCAAGCCTTAGCCTGCATTTTATGAAATGATAAAGTAATCATTTTAAACTAGGTCAAACAACAAATTACAGTTTGGGTGGTATTCGTGAGATGGTGTAATTATTATTTTTTCGTGTCAATACCACAAAACACACCCGAGTAAGTTTAACGTATTTATTTCCTTGTAGCAAGCGAACTACCGAACTACCTTGAAACAGCAGACTACAAATCACAGCAGAGTGTTGAGGAAACATTTTGTAATTCCTGGAGGAGTTGGGCGGGCCACCTAGGGAGTTACGCCCTCTCTCTGGCCACGAGATTTGGACGGAGCGGGAGATGTTATGGAGGAAAGAGATGGGTAAAGGATGTGAAGAAAGAGGGGATGAGAGGGGGTTTGGCCTCTTGGCCAACGGGTTTTCAACTTTATTTTATTTCATTATCTTTTTTCGGGAGGTTATGGGTTTTTGGTTGCTGACCTCACTCATTCTATTGTTACTTGTAGTATGTAAGTACCGTGTACATGTGGGAGAAGTTTCATTTTGTTATTACATAAGCGGTCCCCTTTTGCGAGTTCCTTGCTCTGCGTTGGATAGGTATGTGGGTATGGTATGAGGGGGAGGAGGAGTGAAAAGTGTCTCCATGTGCCGTATTAATTGTGTCAGTAATTACTTAAATTAAAACCGGTGATTAAGGAAGCTTGGTGAGGTGCGGGGTGGTGTTAATGGATGATGGATTAGCTGCTAGATGGCAGCAATAGGGGGGAAAGTATCAGGTGACGCGCCTGCCTCACACACAACCAGCAACAGGCCTATGTTACTTCCTATTCTTTAACTGATCTTCCTGTCTGGTTCCATGGTTAGCATACTGGCCTTTGTTCCAAGGACTCCCGGGTACGATTCACGGCTGGGTCAGACATTTTAACTTCCATTAGTTTGTGCCGTCTTCAGCATTATAATTCGTATTAAAGTAGGGCCCCAACCTCAACTCGAAAGATCTGCACCAGGCCTCACCAGAGGCCACACGCCTTTATTATTATTATTATTATTATTATTATTATTATTATTATTATTATTATTATTATTATTATTATTATTATTATTATGATGATCTTCCACATTATACCTCGAGGATGTTCTTCGACCTGGCAAGCGGTGATTATGCCTTAAGCACTATATTGTCTACTTTATACGTTTAAGAGCCCCATACAAGATTTCTACAGCGTACGCCTAAGTAAATTCTATGTCGTTAACATAACATTACAATCCACATCTGATGACAGAACAGAAATATACTTTTCGTTCTATCAATAACAGCAACAAAAATATACACATCAGGTAATTGCTGATGCTCACAACCACTTTGGACAACAATCATTATCATGATATTTATCTATTAAGGGAAACAAGACCAATATATTTGGCTCAAAAATACGCTGAGCATATGCAATGGCAGGACAGCAGCTTGTTTTAAAACTGGGATATTCTAGGCTTCTCATACCACACATATTTGCGTACTCTGCTACAATGGGACTGGTATCATGGATTGAGATGTTCAAGTGGGACATCTCGATTATCGACGCCAACTCCCGAGGGCTATGATTCTGTTAGCAGAAGTGTCCTCGAGTATTCTCACTCCATGAGTAGCAATTGACTGTGAAATGAAAGCACCTCCGCTATCCTATTGACCTTAGTAGAGCAGATATATTTCTACTGGCCTCTTGAAAGGACACAAAATGCATACCGGCCTTGAAGAAAATATGTTTAAACTTATAATGATACATATGAAATATCAATGGTCATGTGTAAGATCGAATAAAATGTATCTTCGCCAACTGTTCACCATGAATGACACCATGTTCCACAGAAGGTAAATGATATCATGTTTAGTTATGATTGCAAGCTGTTGGGTTAGCACAAACACGAACACATAAACCTATACAGACCTACAAGCCTTCTGAAAGCTTATAAAGTGAGGTGTAGCATTAAGAAAAATATATATTGTTCGTTCACCGTTACCAGCTTGTACTCTTGTCCAATGCAGTACGTAATGAGAGTTTTACTTCTATAAGGTATGCGGTATACACATGTCTCCGTGCTTAAATAACAAACTGGGAACGTAATTACGTATGACCAGGTATTTAATTCTGTTCAGCTAATGAAGTCTTGTTATGCGCTTGCATGGCGATGGCAGCACATGCGTTGAGTGATTCCTCGTCTATATTTAGCGTGGCAGTGCTTAAAAACGATCTAATTCCTAACAACCCAATATACGGCAGAAAACTTGGGAGGGATGCTAGCTTTTAATTTTAATTAGTGGAATGTAGGTAATTGCAGATGTCAGTGCGAGTTAACGCGCGGTCCATACGAGCCCCAGCAGTCGGGGCGCTGATAATTACAGCCAACGATTTCACGTCCCGATATAAGTGCTGTTGATGATGATTAATACCAATTTTCTTGTAACGCTGACCCGGGTCTGAAATTATCAAACGAATTAATTATTTCTAATCCATGGTTCCGAATTAGAGAGCATAGGAAACGGTAAATAAAACACGAGTTTCTGGATTAAACGTCAGTAGTCTGGTGACAGACTCCGCCCTGAGTACTCAATTGTCTGAAGCAGACTTCAAGCCTTTGTTACCGGTACTAGATTCACGCCTGTAATTTAACAAAGGGAAAAATTTGAACGCCTAGAGAAAATATCGGTACAGTGATCTGAATAAAAGAAAATGTCATATGTTCTTCTACTGGAAAAAAGTAATCTTGAAAATGAGAGAAAGTAAATGATACTCTACATTTCAGGGCTGCACACGTGAATGGAAATTTCACCTCGAATATACTTTTTTTTCTCTTTGCTTTACGTCGCACCGACACAGATATGTCTTATGGCGACGATGGGATAGGAAAGGCCTAGGAAGTGGAAGGAAGCGGCCGTGGCCTTAATTAAGGTACAGCCCCGGCATTTGCCTGGTGTGGAAATGGGAAACCACGGAAAACCATCTTCACGGCTGCCGACAGTGGGGCTCGAACCCACTATCTCCCGATTACTGGATACTGGCCGCACTTAAGCGACTGCAGCTATCGAGCTCGGTAATATACAGTTTTATGACATCGATATTCAATACTTGCAATAAACTGCCCAAACTTGAAGTGTTTATCTATTCTGAGAAAAGAGAAAGATAAGATTAGTGCCTTTTAAATACATCTCTTACGAACTCGCATAGTATATATTAGCCGGGTCCCTGGAGGAGCTGATATCAAATATTATGATGTGCAGTTCTCTTTAATAAATTCCAAAAGAGTAAAACTATTGTTTACGTGCACTGAGAGAATCAAGTTTACATATTAAAATAAAATACTTATATACAATGTAAGTTCCCACGTTCTTTGAAAGTAAATAGGCCTAAGGGACATATGAGTATTTAATTCTATTATCTCAAAGGAGTCATGTTCACGGCGTAGGAGTACTTTGTAAGACATGTCTGTGTTTAATGAAATTTGCCCATAAACATCGCACTGTACTATCCACGAGAAGACACTAGAGGAAGATGTTACAGAAACTACGCAAGTAGTCAGTGCTGCCAGCCATTAAATGGCGGGAGTGCGATTACACTGCGATGCTGAGAACTATTTCAGTTTGAGATGATCGAGATACAAATGTAAGATGCTGATGTACACTCATCACTTCCGTTCATTTACAGAGTCAAAGCAGTAAATTATAGATAACACACTTTATACAGCTGTACGGGTTCCGAATCCTTATTACACAACCTAAAACCATCGTGATTGTGTAACCGAGTCGAACGTTTTATCCTGTTCATTTGAGGGTTATAATTCTAAATACTTCCAATGCTCATGTTAATGCACCACATATTAGATTCCATTATCTCATTGCAAAACTCTAGTGTTCTTTTGTATCTTGAAGTAAAACACAATATTAGACAATGAACGTAAATTACGAACACTTAAAGGAAAGAATTACAAGTTTCACTTCGGTTGATGGGGAATATAAACCTAAGCCAAGCCCATGCCTCTGAACTTTCATGTTTATTATTCATAAAGATGGCGCTGCTTGCGAACAAAATAGAAGGTAATTTACTGGGAGAAGTAACGGAAGAACAATGAAAAGTAAGCTAGCGATTCAGCTCTATCTGTGAACTTCAGTTTATTTACCGTCGTTCAAAAGGAGTAGTCTTTCAGAAGCAAATATAATTTACATGTGTCGTGATATAAAATGAATGCACAGTAAGTAATAAAACGGTAAGAGGTGAAATACTATTAAGCGACAAAGTAGTCGAACCTGCCGCGCAGTCTTTGCCCAAAAATTAAGATGAACAAGTAGTCGTTCACAATGCTTAAACCTAGAAACATCATCTACCAATAACTATGAACCTCCAAACTCTCTTAATTTTAAAAGAATACCTATAGGCCATCTAATTGGGTAGTAGTCGTCTTGACAATCCAAGGTCCTAAACAACAGGGGTTTACTATAAGATAAAACAAGGATCAGCGGTAGAGTGTCGGCCTCCGGATCCCAAGATAGCGGGTTCAAACTCGGCAGAGGTAGTCGGATTTTTTAAGGGGCGGAAAAAAGTCCATTCGACACTCCATGTCGTACGATGTCGGCATGTAAAAGATCTCTGGTGACACATGTGGTGTTTACCCGACAAAATTCATTAAATCTCAGCCATAGACACCCAAGAGAGTTTCGGTTTACTCGGTCTGCCATCTAGTGGGGGCCTAGAGTAAAACGGAACGTCGAAATTTACGAGCAGACAGCCAGATGGCGTCAAATTGAAATGTCTGCACACGGTAGCTGAGGCCATACTATTATTATTATTATTATTATTATTATTATTATTAGTAGTAGTAGTAGTAGTAGTAGTAGTAGTAGTAGTAGTAGTAGTAGTAGTAGTATATTGCGTTTCGCCCTCTAAGGAATACGTAGAGCCATTACTTAGCTCTGGTTTCCTTGTTCTTCTTATCCTCCCTATCTTCCCACACTTCCTCATCCTTTCACTTTGGGTCTGTCTTCTTTCTTGAATCCATGCGTTTTTGATTTCAAATGTCTTCCTGTTGGGTTCTTGGGTATGAAGTTCTGTGTATTGATTTTCTGCCTGTATGTAGTCCGTGTAGTTGTCGGTGGGTCAATATCAATGTCTATGAGGTCGCTTTGGGTGTCTATCAGCCAGCGTATTTTGGATTGTCCGATTCCGTTGATGATGTGGAAGATTTTCTTGGTAAAGTAAGAGTCGTCCATTCGTGCTTTATGACCAAAGAATTTCATACGTCTTTTCCGTGCAATTGAAGTGAATCGTTCGGTTAGCGAATACTGTACAGTTCTTCTAAGCTTGAGATACCATCTTGAATCTTGGGTCCAAATATTTTCCTCAGTATATGTCGTTCAATTTTCTCCATGTCGTTGAGTTGGTAGTTATTATTATTATTATTATTATTATTATTATTATTATTATTATTATTATTATTATTATTATTATTATTATTATTATTATTGCCGGCCCCGTGGTGTAGGGGTAGCGCGCCTGCCTCTTACCTGGTGGCCCGGGATTCGATTCCCGGCCAGGTCAGGGATTTTTACCTGGATCTGAGGGCTGGTTTGAGATCCACTCAGCCTACATGATTAGAATTGAGAAGCTATCTTACGGTGAGACAGAGGCCCCGGTCTAGAAAGTCATTAAATGCGCCAGCGTGTATTCGGGGTAAGCATGGAGTGGAATCCTCCCAGTGAGTTTATGGGTTCCAGTGTTACTAGGCTGAACAACATTCAGTCGGTTCCCTGATTCCAGCTAATAACAGAAGACTGATATGGTGCTTTCCGAAGTAAAACGTGTGGAATGTAACAGGATAAATCAGTCATTTTGAAATTCAACAACAAAACATCCCGGCTCTATATTCGTGTGCTGCAACCACATACAATAGTACTAGGAGGTATAGGCCACGGCTATCATCGGTACCTATGTTTCTAACGGGGAGTTCTTTCACTCTCAAATATTTCGGAAACACTTATTTTATGTTCATGTACTGCTATCTCAAAGATATTTGCCACGGATTACTTCCTAATTCTCAAGATTCGAGGGCTACAAATAAGGTAGTGTCAATATTGACAGAACGCAATATTAAATGAACTGAAATGTAATGGCGTATGTCTTTTAGTGCCGGGGGTGTCCGGCGACAGTTCGGCTCGCCAGATGCAGGTCTTTATGATTTGATCCCATAGGCGACATGCGCGTCGTGATGAGGATGAAATGATGATGAAGAAGACACACACATTCAGCTCCGTGTCAGCGAAATTAACCAATTACGGTTAAAATTTCAGACCCTGCCAGGAATCCAACCCGGGGCCCCTGTGACCAAAGGCCAGCACGCTAACCATTTAACCATGGAGCCGGACATTAAATGAACTAACAAGTACAATTGCACTGAAGTCAGTGTAGTCACCCGCAAAGTCTATTACCTTTTGCCAAATGGCGTGAAGTCGCAGGCGAACGCCGGCAAGGCGCTCTCTGTTGATGACAGCGACGAAGTGCCCTAGTGCGCGAAGTACAGAAGTCACGTCAGGAAACCGGCGGCCGCGGAGAGGTTCCTTCAACTTCGGAAACAGGTCGACGTCACAAAGACTCATGTCTGGTGAGTACGGAGGAAGTTCCAAGACGTCTAAATGCAACCGTTGCAATAAGACTTTGACATTTTTTGCGACATGCAATAAACGTGGACGTCTGCATAGCCGGACGCAGATGCCGCTCCAGAAATCAGCAATAGCAGTCACTGTTGACGGTTTGTCCCTCAGACACAGCATGCGTAAGAATAACACCCTCGCAGTCGTATGCCACAATCAGCATAAGCTTCACTCTACTGACTACCAGCAGAAATTTCTGTGAACGTGGCGAACCTGGGTGTTGCCATTCATTCTATCGACGCTTTACCTCAGGCTCGTAGGTTCATGCCATGTATTCACTAAGTGAGAAATCTATTTGATAACCTGAGTTGTTCTGGTACTAAAGTGCACCTTTCTTATTTTTCTTTCTTTCTTAATCTGCTTACCCTCCAGGGTTGGTTTTTCCCTCGGACTCAGCCAGGGATCACACCTCTACCGCCTCAAGGGCAGTGTCCTGGAGCGTGAGACATTGGGTCGGTGGATACAACTGGGGAGGATGGCCAGTACCTCGCCCAGGCGGCCTCACCTGCTATGCTGAACAAGGGCCTTGTGGGGGATGGGAAGATTGGAAGGGATAGGTAAGGAAGAGGGAAGGAAGCGGCCGTGGCCTTAAATTAGGTACCATCCCGTCATTTGCTCGGAGGAGAAGTGGGAAACCACGGAAAACCACTTCCAGAATGGCTGAGGTGGGAATCGAACCCTCCCCTACTCAGTTGACCTCCCGAGGCTGAGTGGACCTCGTTCCAGCCCTCGTACCACTTTTCAAATTTCATGGCAGAGGTGGGATTCGGACCCGGGCCTCCGGGGGTGGCAGCTAATCACACTAACCACTACACCACAGAGGCGGACACTCTTTGTTATTTAATTGACCTAGGACTGCGAAGGAAGCAGACATGACTTGAATGTTGGATTCCACCGTGCAGGCTACTGATATCGAGTGAAAAACAATCAGAAATTCACTTTGAGAATGGCTGTGAGGTTTAAATTCTGGAAAATCTAGGAATCGAACCAGGACCAACAGGATAAGAAAGCGCTAAGCATGCCCCCACACAAATCTGGCGAACTAGAAGAATAACAATAATTGATCATTTACAATAATTTTTAGATAATGTGTAAGCCTAAGATGACACTTAAGTGTAGATTCTGGCGTTAATTATACATGCCCTTGAAAATGTTACAAATAAAAAGAAAGGATAAAATTTTAATTCACAATCTCCATTAATTATAAAATCCTATTCAAATGTATGGTGAGTGGAGGAGAATTCAATAATTATCTACAAGGGGAAGTACTTCAATGTTATTCTTTGGGTGAGGTTGTGGAGGTGAATTAATCAGTACAAACGAATAAATTTAATTGCACGTTTCCCGCAGAATTACAAAACGTGAAAATATCTACTTTCGCACGATCTCCACTGTAAACCACACTTGAAGTTTGCTTATAATATTCAACAGTATAAATATGTATGTGCTATGGTTAGCTGAAGGAACGGCGTGAAATTCATTAAAAGCGGAAAGAAAAATTGGAGATCGATAAAGCATTTTAGTAGTTTAAGTTTAGAGAATACGAGCATGTGGTTATGTCTGTCCGGCTCCTTGGCTGAATGGTCAGCGTCGAGTCCTTCCGTTCAGCGAGTCCCGGGTTCGATTTCCGGCCCTGTCGGGGATTTCGGCTGCGTCTGGTTAATTCCTCTGACTCGGGACTGAGTGTGCGTGCTTTTCCCAATACACATCCCTTCATATACATACAACACACCATACTACCAAACACCACAGAAACACATACACATGAAAACATTCCTACACATAGAGTTGCCGTCAGGAAGGGCATCCGGACAGTAAATGAGCGTCAAGTGCACATGTACGACACCACCACGGTATTGGAGAAGCTGACCATTCCCTTGGTTTAGAGGTGGAGTGTGTGCCTCTTTCAGGATCCCCAATTGTCCAAGAATTTTAATTCCGAACTGAGGGCTTGGTGGGTTTTACTCAGCCTTGTGAAGACGACTGATGAGCTGTGTGATAAAGGAGAATGTCGAATGTGGTCAAGGAAGCCATGCAGCATGACTGAGGAAGTCGTCAGACAGAGCAAGTGATATTGCACGTTTTCTAGCTGGGCATAAGACATCGACGGATTATAAACACCATCTCAAAGTCAGATAGCTCCTCAATTGCTCTCACGTAGGTTGCACGGACCGCGAATCAGCTCCCAGATCCAGATAAACATCTTTGGCTTGATCGGTAATCAAACGCAGGACCTCCAGGTAAGAGAAGGGCTCACTACCCCCAGACTGCGGTTCCGGCTACTTGCAGAGAAAAAGTTTCTTAGGCCTATATAATGTACCAATAAATCTACTGACAATTGTCTCTCACATTTAAATATGTTTAAGTACTGCCAACTGACTGCACTGACATTCTTATTTCTGAATCTTGAGCATAGAAAGCAAGCGCCTGACCAACAATGCTAAGCTGCCGGTCAATTCGCGTTTCGTTCATTTACGTAGTTACCATTGGTCCGATTCCCTCACGTAACCGCGGATTCATTCCAAGAATATCTTCTTCAAGTTGCCGTGGACAGAAATCCCTATGAAAAAACGGTAGCTCTCCTACTCCTTCGAAAGTGTACAGCGGAATCCCGTTATGGGTCGGAGGTTGCTTTAGAGCGATTGTATAATATCACCATATTGGGCTGGCAAGAGGTGGCTGCGAGTGGCGGCCATCTTGCCTGCACCTTCTCTTCTCATAAGGCCAAGGGCTCTTAATAGTTGTACGGCACGAGAGATACAAATAGCATATCATAAACTTTCATGAGCTCTGGGTATTCCGTTACTTTATGTAAATAACACTTCCAATTTTTAAATACTCGGAAAGAGAAATACAAACCGATCCAGACCTAGAATTTCATGTCATGAAAAGTAATTGCTTACTATTACTAACTTAAATTTAGACTGTAACACGTTGCATGTCTAACAGTATTTGCTTTTCTCCCCCTCATGGAGTGCTAAACATAGCTCATAGTAATTCTCCTCGCCGGCATTTAACGTTCTTTGTTTTCGATTACAAATCTAACAACCCATAATAGATAAGAGTTGTCATGACCTGTAGCGGCTATGTTTAGAATATACTTCGATGTACTTTCATATATCGCTGTTCTCGGTGTAAGGCTGTCAACTCAACGATAATCAAGACAGGAGAAGGGAATAAGCCCGCGTGGAAGGAATTGATGGCGATTCTATAGACTGATAAACCAAGACTGAACATAGAGTCGTATGAAGTTTCCACATTTAAAGTTCATTTATTTATGTAGGAGGGAAAGGAATATGGCATAAATTACCGGATCGACCGTCTCAATTTTGCTTCTTAATATGGAGCAGCCATATTCACACAAGACCACGAGTTCTTGATTTATTAATTAACAAATAAATTTCAAATATTTTGTATAAAATACAAAATCTAACTTTCAAAATAATATCCAAGAGCCCTAACTTCGCCACAGAAAATAAAGGCTTTATCTATCTATCTATCTATCTATCTATCTATCTATCTATCTATCTATCTATCTATCTATCTATCTATCTATCTATCTATCTATCTATCTATCTAATATTTAAAAACTGAAGGTAAGCCTTGGGGCTTGCTCAACCTTTCCACTATTTCAAGAAAAAGCTTCGCAGCACTGGACATAGAAGGCCAGTTTGGCTTCGATTGAAGCTACTACATTGGTTTAACAGCCCATATAAAGTGATTTGTTATATTCATGACTAGGGTTTTACCTCCCAACAACCTTTAGTCCACCTCTGACTACCGTGTTTGATCACATATTAGGTTGCGATATTTACACACAAGTCAGTTCAGTCGACTTCAGGCAAGACCAAACTCTCGATACTAGACTTACCAGGAAAACTCTTAGTTCTCTAAGCACAAAAAAGCAAAGCAAAGCAAAGTCACCTCCGTACAGGCGATGAAGGCTATTGGAGGAGTGGAAGGTAAAGGCTTCCACCATTGTTAACCTCAGCACGTGATGTGGTAGAGTGGTTAGCTCTACGCCCGGCCGCCTTTGCCCCCAGGAATTAACCTGGTACTCACTTTTGGTGCAGGCTGAGTGTACCTCAGGGCCATATAAGCATGAGAAAACCATGTATAAACCACCCTTCTCTACAACCTGAAGTTTTACACTTACATACATAATAATATTATGATTATAATTCATGTTACATCCAGTACTGTGTACGTTTAAAAGAATTTGGAAAATAACACTGATTCATTCTATCAAAGACCAATTGAATTTATAAGACAACAAAGAAATCGTAACAAAATATGGGAAATATATGAACTATATGTACTTCATGCCCAAGATTTCCAAATACAGCAAGTTTGCTTTTCACACGAGTTAATTTGTTGAAGGTAAACCACGAAATATCCTATTTTATTCGGAACATAATCAATATAATATACTGTAAATACCAACTTCCGTACCGAAATCAAAACCATCGATTGTTACGAAACCATGAATGCTATACTTGATAAGCTAGGACCAACGTAAGTGTGCTGTGAGGCTCATGTCTGATCCCTAGAAGTCAACAGATGTACAGAGTGTTTATCTTTGTACCCAAATGATTTGTTTCATCATAACAGGTATTTTATTGAGGGCAATTGTTGAAATATTTGGAACATATTTTGCCTAAGCAGCCATCAGTCGAGTGCATGGTCTATGCTCATGACCAAGTGAATGCCAAGATATATTTTTTCTTACAGTGTGTTTGCATTTCGTTGCACAGACACTGATAGGTTTTATAGCAAGGTTGGACAGGGATATTAGTGGGAAGGAAGGGATCGTGGCTTTAATTAAGATTCAGCCGCAGAATTTGCCTAGTGCGAAAATGGGAAACAACTGAATGTCATCTTCAGTTCTGCCGACAGCGGGTTCGAACCCACTATCTCCCGAATACAAGCTGGTAGGTACGTGGCCGAAACCGCGCAGCGCCTCGTTCGTTCAAGAGATAATCCCATATTTAAATCATAACATAACATAACATAACATAACATAACATAACATAACATAACATAACATAACATAACATAACATAACATAACATAACATAACATAAGGATAGGTCATTTAAGTGTTGCAGTAAGATAATTTTTACATCTCACCTGAAAGGAAGGAAATTGCCAGTTGCAACCGCCAGAAAGACGGAAGGCTCTACTAGTATAATTTTAAATCGAAGTGGGCCTGATTTCTGACACTTGAGTTTTACACTGAGCTAACCAGGAGGGAGTGGTACCATTATTTTCGATACACGAAGGGGCGGCATTGTATTATTAGTAGACTTAGGAGACACTCTAATATTGAGATTTCATGAAGGGAAATAACCGAATGAAGACTTCCAGTAAACGGCAACTTTTATCTCTAACTTACATTAGCGTACAGTCACATAACAAATTTCCTCAATTCAACATCTCTGAAGTACCAACTACGTTGGTTTGGTGGTAAACAATGTCACGTTGAGCGTTTCGACGTATTTCGCTTCATTAAATTTGAGTGATAATATACAGTTATATATAGTTCCCTCGGGAAACTTCCTATGGGACTTGAGTAAATTTTACATCAGTCGAAATTACTTAATAAAGTATACTTTAGGGGAAAAGAACAGGAACACCCAACATACCAAAAACGACGTAATTTTCAAATTTTCATTTCCGGACCCATAGAGTCCAAAATGAGCCAAAATGTTTCCGTGGCCCGCTATCTTAAATTATATCTGGCAGGACGACTTCTGTACACTGCAGATGCCATAGGGGCGAGCTCCTTTCATCGTGCTGATTCAGATCAATATTTACGCAGTAGAACACAGTACTTCAATGTATTAAAATGAATGGGAATCACTGAGTCCTTTGCTTTCGTAACCCTCTTGAGATTAACAATTCATGTTAAAGATTTCGGTGTAGTTTTCATGTGAGCGCTTTTTACCGTTTATGTTCAGCCATCATCAGCAACTCAATCCTTTTGGCATCTTGGTCGATCAACTAATGATCGTCCTCCCTAGGAAGAGACTGTGTGTTACGTGTTCATCATGGTGGATCCCACCGTTGTCAATATCTGATTTCCCTACTCACCTCTTGCCTAGGAAGGACTGATAAGCAGTTAGGCACTCTAACCAATATACCTCAATGGATTTAATTTAACGCTGAAAATATGTAAATAAAATGTCCAGGTCTAAAGCATATTATGTTAAATTGGTAGTAAAACCGAACTTTAGTAAAACCGTCCGCAAAATAGTTGTTAATTTAGAATCAAACTTAAAATATAACAAATATAGAAGCATAGTTGATCAAAACTAGCACCTGGTAAAATAGAATGGTAAGTGGAATTGCACATATCCGAGTATCAGTGAGCGAACAATTGTTTCCGACAGGGCATCACACGCGTAATGTAATACAGTGTTTCCTCTTTTATAAGCAATATGAATTGCAATTACGACACGCAATACCTTTAATTGCCCTTATTGAATTCAGCTACTGGGATGTTATTTATTCATGTATAATGAAACAGGACAGAGCCGCATTGGGACATGAGAGAACATAGGCCATCCATTTGTCTTCAGCGCATTGCAGGTACCCAGAGCAGGCGCATGGCCATAATGAGGAGTGATCGTTCGTCACGCCTATACGAGCACACACAGAGTTCAGGTTTCAATGCGTGTATGGAGGCGACATGCGTGTCCACAAACGCTTGAATATTCCGTCACTCACAGTGTCAAGTCACACAAATTACATTAGGTGTTAACAGAATGAATTATAAGTTTTCGAATAATTTCTTTGCGTGTGCGATTCATACGATAATGTTGGCACGTTAATCTGATGTTGCAAAGGAAATATTTGTCACGGTATACGGGAGAACCCAAAGAAAGAAAATGTCTACTTACTCGTAGATTACGATCATATCCAAATTGCATGTCAGTTTATGCTTCATTTTCCCTTTCTCAATTACCATAACTCATTTCCTGTGTGAATTATAGCGTCATCTACATCTATAACTAATCGTGCTATGATACACTGAGATGAATAATTGGTAGTAAGTGGTTTCACCCTGAGCCACAGTTAAAATTTATGGCTAAATTGAAAGTTAATTTTACTCAATATTTTCCGGTCGTTCATGTCAAACACTGGGCTAGCTCCTCATTCTTCTCCTCAACCGTTAGTTTGGTGGGCGATATGCATGTCTTCCAAGCGTCTTCTTTCTTTAGCCAATACATGCAAGTGTCAATAAGTGTATTTGCCTTTAATGCCGTCTATAAATTTAGTTCTTGGTCTTCTCCTACTTTCTTCCAACTTCCCTTCAATATGAGTGGTGCACCAATCAGAATGACGAATCAAATGGCAAAGAAAGCTATTCCTTCTTTTGTTCAAGGATTCAACATAGGAGCGTTTCTCACTTACTCTTTCGACAACATTCTCGTTTGTGTCTCTATCAGTCCAAGGTATCTTTAGTATTCGTCTCCAAAACCACATCTCAAATATCGTGAGTTTCAAAACATCTGCTTTTTGCAGGGTCCATGTTTCAGAGCCATAGCTTACAATACACAATATAAAACTTTTAACAAAGTGCTTCCGCAACTCTTAGTTAACATTCTTGGATGTTAGTAGAGGCTTATTTTTTGAGAAGGCTTCTTTCGCCTGTGCAGTTCGAGCATTTACTTCCCTCGTACATTTTCCGTTAGATGTGATCAGGCTCCCCACATATTTAAATTCCTCTACTTGGACTAATTTATCTCCATCCATTAGCACATTGACAGTTTGGTCATCCTCCCCAGTGCATACCATTACCTTGGTTTCCTTCTGTTTATTCTCATACCGCACCTGTCTTGTAGCAGTTCGTTTATGTGATTCAGTGCCTTTTCCATTCCTCTCTCATGCTCAGCTATCAGAACTATATCATCTGCAAAACGTATGGTACTGAACAGTTTACCATTAACTTTTATACCATGGATGTTCATTGCTAAACATTCGTTAATGGCTTCTTCGATGTAGATGTTAAATAAAAGTGGCGATAGTCCACATCCCTGTCTTACTCCCTTCCCAATTCTTGCTTCCACTCTTTCCTTGCCAATTAATGCTGTCTGGTTCTTGTAAAGTTGATAGAGTATTCTTCTGTCCCTGTAGTCTATTTTCAGCTTTCTTAGGGTTTCAAACAGTACATTCCAATTTACATTATCAAAGGCTTTCTCTAAATTAATGAAAGCAATTAAACTCTATGAGGGCTTTATTGAATTCCTCTTATAATTGGTGGTCCTAGCTCATCAAAATCCACTTGGTCCTCACTTTCAAGGACATTTGCATCTAGAGTTCCTTCATAGAGTTCTTCTGTGTACTCCTTCCATATTAACACTACTTCATCTTCAGTTAGGCTTCACTATTCTTGTTCCGTATGATGTTCATCATGTTTTTTCTTGCTCCAAACTTTCCGTACCTCAGCGTATGCACTCTCACTGTTACGTTTCGCCATATGCTTGTCTATGTCTTTGCAATTCTTTTCATGCCATTCCTCCCCTACATTCTTTGCTTCTCTATTAATCTTGTTTCTAAGTCTTGTATATTCTTCATGGTTTCCCCTTGCTTTGCACTTCCTACGTTCTTCCTTTAAATCCAGTATCTCTCCGGTGATCCAAGATTTGTATACCAACTTTTCCTGTCTACCGAAACATGCCTGTTTCAGTTATTTCGTTTTTTATTTTGTCCCATCTTTCCTGTATATTTCCAGACATCATCCTAAGGTCAATTCTTTCGTCAGTTTTTCTTTGAACTCATTTAAAATTGACAGTCATTTATGACCTTGCTAATGTTCTCTCTCTTAAAGGGTTGTGTTATAACCCTTCTTCTTAATGGTAGTTGACTCTTCGTCAACACCAGATTGTGGTCTGAATCCACATCTGCACCCGGATAGCTCTTACATGATTTGGCTTGGTTACGATAACCGTTTTTTATCAATATGTAATCTATCTGATATCTGTCACCATTACCTGGCATTGTCCAAGTGTATCTTCTTCTTTTTGGTTGTTCAAAGCAGATATTGGTAATAATCAACATGTGACTTCTGCAGAACTCAATAAGCCTGTTCCCTCTTGCATTCGTATTCCCAAGTCAATCAATCAATCAATCAATACTGATCTGCATTTAGGGCAGTCGCCCAGGTGGCAGATTCCCTATCTGTTGCTTTCCTAGCCTTTTCCGAAATGATTTCAAAGAAATTGGAAATTTATTGAACATCTCCCTTGGTAAGTTATTCCAATCCCTAACTACCCTTCCTATAAATGAATATTTGCCCCAGTTTGTCCTCTTGAATTCCAACTTTATCTTCATATCGTGATCTTTCCTACTTTTATAAACGCCATTCAAACTTATTCGTCTACTGATGTCATTCCACGCCATCTCTCCGCTGACAGCTCGGAATATACCACTTAGTCTAGCAGCTCTTCTTCTTTCTCTCAATTCTTCCCAACCCAAACATTGCAACATTTTTGTAACGCTACTCTTTTGTCGGAAATCACCCAGAACAAATCGAGCTGCTTTTCTTTGGATTTTTTCCAGTTCTTGAATCAGGTAATCCTGGTGAGGGTCCCATACACTGGAACCATACTCTAGTTGGGGTCTTACCAGAGACTTACATGCACTCTCCTTTACATCCTTACTACAACCCCTAAACACCCTCATAACCATGTGTAGAGATCGGTACCCTTTATTTACAATCCCATTTATGTGATTTCCCCAGTGAAGATCTTTCCTTATATTAACACCTAGATACTTACAATGATCCCCAAAAGGAACTTTCACCCCATCAACGCAGTAATTAAAACTGAGAGGACTTTTCCTATTTGTGAAACTCACAACCTGACTTTTAGCCCCGTTTATCAACATACCATTGCCTGCTGTCCATCTCACAACATTTTCGAGGTCACGTTGCAGTTGCTCACAATCTTGTAACTTATTTATCACTCTATAGAGAATAACATCATCCGCAAAAAGCCTTACCTCCGATTCCACTCCTTTACTCATATCATTTATATATATAAGAAAACCTAAAGGTCCAATAACACTGCCCTGAGGAACTCCCCTCTCAACTATTACAGGGTCAGACAAAGCTTCACCTACTCTAACTCTCTGAGACCTATTTTCTAGAAATATAGCAACCCATTCAGTCACTCTTTTGTCTAAGTCCATACTTTCCCACACAGTTGTCTATTTTACCTCCACCTACAACAGCATTCCAGTCTCCAGTGGTGACTGGGTTATCATCTTCTTTAACTTTCATCAATACTTCCTCCAGGTTGTTCATATATATCTTCCTCTTCATCGTCCGGCTCCATGGCTAAATGCTTAGCGTGCTAGCCTTTGGTCACAGAAGTCCCGGGTTCGATTCTCGGCAGGGTCGGGAATTTTAACCATCATTGGTTAATTTCGCTGGCACGGGGACTGTATATGTGTGTCGTCTTCGCCATCATTCCATCCTCATCATGATGCGCAGGTCACCTACAGGAGTCAAATCCAAAGACCAGCACCTGGCGAGCCGAACATGTCATCGGACACTCCCGGCACTAAAAGCCATACGCCATTTCTTTTTTTTTTCCACTTTATCATCAGCATGACTCGATGTAGGCATGTATGTCTGGATTAATACTGTATCCTTAGGTTCTGTTTTGAGTGTGATCACGATAATTCGTTCGCTAAATCCCCAAATGCTTTGGACTTGATTCGCTAGTTTTCGTTTTAAGATAAAGGCTACTCCACCCGTTCCTTTTTCATCTCTCGAATAAATAATTCTGTAGTCACCACTCCAAAAGTCTCCATTATTTGGCCATCTGACTTCTCTTAGTCTTAAGGCGTCAATCTCAAGTCTATCCATCTCCTTTTTGACATTTTCCAGTATTGCAGTCGTTTTGAGTAATCGAACATTCTATGTTCCCATTTTACATATTTGATCATTTCTTGGAGTCTGCTTAAAATGGACATCCGAGGTGGGGACTATATTACCTCCAGATACAAATTTAACTCGGGAAGACTCTATCATGCATGTTTATTCTTAGGATATCCTGGGGATCTTTAATGCACTAGTTTCCTCTTGCCTTCTGCATCCTATGCCGTTTGCCATCTAGTGGCTCTTCCGCCTTTAGGGGTAGTTTCCCATCCCAAGGACAAGAGGGTGCCCTGAACCTCCGCCCGCTCATCCGCTCTCCAAGAAGGCTGTTGGCACTTGATAGAGGAAGACCACTTACACCGGTGGTCACTCGGTCCGTGGGTATCAACCAAGTGGGTTGCTCTTCCAGGCTCCTCCGCGCTCTATGCCGTTGGTAAAAACATTCTTCCTCTTCCGCCATTGAGATCGTTGACCGTTTTCGCCTAGTAATCCTAGGTAGGGGCCCTATAACAGGGTGCTACCATCCGGAGATAGATGGAGCCTGGTTTTTTACGAGATTGATACTCCTCCTGCTTCTTCTTTCCCACCGCTTCTACTGCACAGGTTATTAGATAGGTTGTATGAAAAACGTTAAACAAGTATGTTGGCTACATGGCGTAGATGTAATACCGTATAGAGTAGACAGTGGGTTCGAACCTTACCTTTGGCAATCCTGAAGATGGTTTCCGTCCGTTTCTTGCCAAACAATTGCCCATGCTGTATATAAATTAAGGCCACGAACTACTTTCCCAGGTCTAGACCTCTCCTATCCCAGTTTCACAGAAAACATATCTGGGATTGGTTAAGACTGGCTACATTTTCTCGCAAAACATAATGCACAGTCTTACGCGGGAGGTACTATTTCTATAAGTTTGATCCTATGTCGAGATGTTAATGCATATTCAGTCTAGAGATTAGACTGAATTCTCTTTATTATTTTGAGGGGAACTCACTACGACAAACGCAGGATTTTCTGAAAATAATCTGTCGAAGTTGGTATCCTAAATGTAATTCCTTGGTCCCATTCATAACTTCAACTCAATCTCAGTTTTGTACGTCATTTTGTTATAGATTATCATTATAGTTCACTAAGAAATTCGCTTTTAGGCGTCAAATAGGCTTACCGGATTAAAACATCAATAAAATTTAGCATCATATTCTCGATTTTTACACTAAGTTATCCGCAACAAAAACAAGGCTGACGAACAGGTTCATTTTATACAAAATTACTCTTTCTGTACGATGACCTATTGGTTAGGTGCTTTAAAAATCATCATCGTCATCAATCATCATCATATCGGAGCTATACATCTAAAAGTAATAACAATGGTGATCTGGAAGGGATAGCCTGGAAGAGCACTGCGAAATTAAGCTGATTTTAAATGACCATATTTGCAATTATCGAAATAATATTATTCTAAGCGAAGCAAAGAAACTGACTAACGATTTGAAATTCATAGTTTAATCACTCGCTTCATTTGCTGCGCTATTTTACATCGTATATCTGATAATGATATTATACTGTGTATGCAGAATGGCGAGATTCAAAACAGCAATAGCTATTAACAGAATGTAACCCATAAAACAATGAAACATTGTGGAGTACTAAACTGTACATTTAAATCTCGAAAAATGCTCACAGTACAGAGTAATTATCATGTATGTGTTCAATGCACAACCGTGAACGGCATCAAGCAAACAGAACGGGGGAAAGCTTTCACTAAAAAGAACCACCATTTTTTTGCAAGTGACAAAATATTACGAGCCACCAACGTTTCCACTAATACGAGTTTTGTTTTCTTGGATATGACATGATTTGTATCAAACAATCGAACTATATGGGAAGCTCCCTCAGTGGAAGAATATCGACCCCTGTATCCCAGGATCGCGTGTTCAAAACCGGCAGAGGTAGTCGGAAGTTTAAAGGGAGGAAAAGAATCCATTCGTCACTCCACGTCGTACGATGTCGGCACGAAAAACATCACCGGTGACACGCTGCGGGTTCACCGGACAAAATTAATTAAAACTTTTTTTTTACAAGTTGCTTTACGTCGCACCGACACAGGTAGGTCTTATGGCGACGACGGGATAGAAATGGGCTAGGAGTGGGAAGTGGCCGTGGCCTTAATTTAGGTACAGCCCCAGCATTTGCATGGTGTGAAAATGGGAAAACACGGAAAACCATCTTCAGGGCTGTCGACAATGGGGTTCGAACCAACTATCTCCCGAATACTGAATGCTGGCCGCACATAAGAGACTGCAGCCATCGAGCTCGGTATTAATTGAAATTCATCCCACCAGAGATCCGTTTCATTGTCATCTGACCGGACGAGTTGCCGTGCAGTTAGGGGCGCGCGGCTGTGAGCTAGCATCCGGGAGATAGGTGGTTCGAATCCCACTGTCGGCAGCCCTGAATATGGTTTTCCGTGGTTTCCCATTTTCACACCAGGCAAATGCTGGGGCTGTACCTTAATTAAGGCCACGGCCGCTGCCTTCCCACTCCTAGGCCTTTCGTATCCCATCGTCGCCACAAGACCTATCTGTGTCGGTGCGACGTAAAGCTACTAGCAAAAAGCATTGTCACCTGGTAGAGTAAATAGGAACGTAAAAATGACACGCAGGCCGCCTACATGACATTCAATATAGCGGAGACTATATTATTATTATTATTATTATTATTATTATTATTATTATTATTATTATTATTATTATTATTATTATTATTATTATTATTATTATCATCATATAGGAGGAACAAACTTGTGCATAATAAATGTATCTAGAACAGTTAGTCATGATGGTTGTTAATTATATTTAGGGAACGGGGCATCTATGATCATCATAGTGAATGGAAACTGTTTGATAATGTGGTTTATTGTAGTTTATGTATTGTAACTCTAATCCTTTGGGTTCATAATAAATTAATACCGGATGAAGTGGGACTTAAATTGCATTCTATACATGCATTTTTCAAGAGATAAAGTATGTAACTTTGAGGTTGAAGCATTCACTAAACAGCCTCCGAAAGTGTTCTTAATTCGAAACCGATGTCTTCGACTAGGGGGATGATGGGTGGTGTATTCACTGATGGCCAGACTTCGAATATCGGCCAATGCGTGTGAGATTTTTATATATTAAAAGTCATGGTCGAGTGGTTCCAATTTCATGAAGAACAGATGTCCCGTGGCTATAACGAAGGTATCAACGAACTAGGTATGGTACTAGCTTACCTTGCTTTTTCGACCAAGGCTACCTGTTAACATCAAGCACTGTGTCTTAGCATGTTTGATTACTGAGAAGAATCTAGGAACAGAACGTACAAAAACAATATACCATACTTAAAACTCATCTAGTCAAGCAGACATCAGTGACATATTAGGTTAGCCATCATTCTTCTCTTCTTAAGGTAGCGGGATCGTTTCTGACTAAAGTCGGTAGCATTATTTGAAACTCCTCGTTTTTAGTTTCTGACACGTTAAAATCCTGCAGTGCAAATATTTGACACCTCGATGTCTCTTAAAAGAATCAATGGGACGATAACCGAACCAGATTATCATTCAGCGTTCGAGAACTGATTGTGAAGCCTTGAATTCTACCAGAATCCGATTGGTTAGCCCGTCGAGTGCTAAACATTATTACAAGAATGATTAAGGATTATGAGTTAACCTACGTACAGTCGAGTGCACGGAATCTTACAGATATGTACACAGTGATTTATGTTGGTCATGGAAAGTTACAACGTCTCTGCCCCGCATAGTACTAGCCGCTTATCTGGTTCAATTCCGTCTTGCCGATCCAAATCCTACGGCTGGTAGCGTATAATATCGTCACGACAGCTAAACAATAAAGTTAGACGGCAGCACGTTTCAACCACTCAGGTACACTTTTTCTTTACTAAGACCCCTCCACTTGTAATATAGAGTCGACCTTTGTTCATAGGTTAGTGTTTGTGTGAATGAATTCGCCTCATACCAATAAGAGACTGGCTCATCGGGGGGCTGGTGTAGCTAACAAGTGTTAAAGTAGGTTCTGAGAATATCAGATAAGAGAAGACATTATAGGAAAGTAGTTTCACCGAGCTCGATAGCTGCAGTCGCTTAAGTGCGGCCAGTATCCAGTAGTCGGGAGATAGTAGGTTCGAACCCCACTGTCGGCAGCCCTGAAAATGGTTTTCCGTGGTTTACCATTTTCACACCAGGCAAATGCTGGAGCTGTACCTTAATTAAGGCCACGTCCGCTTCCTTCCAACTCCCAGCCCTTCCCTGTCATATCGTCGCCATAAGACCTATCCGCGTCGGTGCGACGTAAAGCAACTAACAAAAAAAAGGTAGTTTCTTTGCCCTGAACTCCGCTTCCATTTCGCCGATGGTCAAATTCTGATGGACTTACAGGTATGTGATCTGAAAGTAATACTGGGGTAAGCAAATGATTATTCAAAGCCCCATATTCCCGAGGCATAAAGATGTTTGAGCTTATTATTCACAGCGAAATTGCAATGTGTTTTAGTTCAGTAAGAATCACATTCATTTCAGAAAAAGAAAAAAAGAGAATTCACTAACAATTCAAGCATTTCTACACACGTCAAAAGTTTTGCTGATATATGTGTTGAGTTTCCAGCCTGAATGCTGGTTGGATTCCCAACAGCTCCGCCATCAACTGTCGCAGAAGCCTTGGAGGCACTCAAGAAGCATGCTAGGGAAAAATGAGGAGCGACAAGTTGATTTTTTCTCCGGAAATTTCCAGAATTACTCACATTTAGACAAGGATATGCTCGGTTGAATATATAAAAATGATGTAATGAAACCGTTCTAGGACACCTGAAATTCTTTCCTGGAACATTCTCTATGGATATCTTCTCCAGTGTTGTATTGAGTAGTTCAGATGGTAAAGCGGTGGCCTTCTGAGCACAAGTTGGCGGGTTCGATCTCGACTCATTCCGGTGGTACCTGAAGGTGCTGAAATATGTCAGCCTCGTGTCGGTAGATTTACCGGCACGTAAAAACTCCTCCGTAATAACATTCCAGCAACTCGGCATCTCCGAAAGCCGTAAAAGTATGCAGTAGGATTTAAAACCAATAAAATTATTATTATTATTATTATTATTATTATTATTATTATTATTATTATTATTATTATTATTATTATTATTATTATCATCTCAAGTAATTCATCTTATTACTACTATAAACCTTATTTAAACATTTCATGTAAAAGGATTAACACACTTCAAAGCTGAGTTTAGCATATTATTTCATGACACGTGTCCTCGATAAAGAGGAATATTTCTTAAAGGACTATCCGCCTCAATGCAACATACACTGAAAGTAAGAAACTTCTACCTACTACCATAATAGTTTCATTTTGAGCAGCTCAGTATGACGTAGTAGGATGGCTGAGAGAGAGAGAAATACACACATATAGGCATTCTAATGAACCGGTTTGTTGATGACGTCAAAAGCAAGCATCAAGCTGATTGGTTGGATGTACTAAATCAGGCAGAACCAAGTTGACGTATGCATGTTTACGCCCGACACAGCAGAACATAACTAAATACGTTGTGGGGTTATAATGAGAACGTGTTCGCCTGCGCAATGTAAATGCGGAGGCAGGCTTCTACGAATGGGGTGTATTACCACTATAAAAACAGAGTTAACAAACAAACAACGCTGCGAAATCTAGGCTTATACATTTCAAAAACGGATGCATGAACGTGTATGAATGCATAAATATTATATGCATAAATGTGTACATATATAAATAATAAATATGCCATCACTAAATGCGGTGCCTTTATATTTACTCACGTCGATTTGCCCATTACAATGAAATTTCCACAAATCAAACATGATTTTTCTCTTTGTACTATTCTGAATATGGCACGCGAAGAGATTGAATAAATATTCAAGCAAAGGAAATATAAGATAATTATACGACGAATTCTAAATCTAGAGACTGTACAGGTTACAAGGACTGGATTAACTGAATGACGGAATAAACCTGATGATGTACCGAACTGGAAAATTAGCAGTCATAACTACAAGTGATATGTTCAGTGTCTCTTAAATTGACCCAAGAGGTCACTAATCAGGTAACGTGGACAGATTTTACTTGTAGGATATCCAGTTACTTACACTGCCTCCACCAGCCAACAGCTCGCTGCTCATCTACCCAAATGTTGGAGGAATATTTAATATCCACCACCGCACTGTACTCGAAATCAACTTCAAAATTATTAGGTCGTGTTCAGTATATACAGTTAATATCTAAGAGATGTTAAGTGCAGAAAAAGAACGACCATCCGAACACCAGTGGGATCCCAACCACAATCTTCAATTTGCCTTCACTGTATGTACTGCACACGGTCCGAATCGTTGGCTGAATGGTCAGCATACTGCCCTACGTTTCAGAGGGTCCGGGTTCGATTCCCAGCCGGGTCGGGAATTTTATTCGCTTCTGATTCATTCTTCTGGCTCAGGGACTGGATATTTGTATATATCCCAACACTCTCTTCTTCATATTCACACAACACACCGCCCTAACAGCCACTACTAAAACACGCAATAGTGATTACATCCCTCCATTTAGGGTTGGCGTCAGGAAACAGAGCCAAATCCACATGTGCGACGCAGTTCGCACCCGCGACCCCACAAGTGTGGGAAAAGCGGTAGAAAAGAAGAAGAATATGTACTAAACACGACCTTGTAAGTTGAAATTCACTTCGAGTAACCAATTGGTGACCACGTTCAATGCTAATTTACATATGAGGTTTCACCGAATCCAGGAATTTAAGAGGTCAACACCGTTGATTCCTGAGCTGCAAAGAACTTAAACACTTAATACTGGTATATTGTCACGTCGTCTCTGTGGTGTAGTGGTTAGCGTGATTAGCTGCCACCCCCGGAGGTCCGGGTTCGATTCCCGGCTCTGCCACGAAATTTGAAAAGCGGTACGAGGGCTGGAACGGGGTCAACTCAGCCTCGGGAGGTCAACTGAGTAGAGGCGGGTTCGATTCCCACCTCAGCCATCCTCGAAGTGGTTTTCCGTGGTTTCCCACTTCACCTCCAGGCAAATGCCGGGATGGTACCTATCTTAAGGCCACGGCCGCTTCCTTCCCTCATCCTTGCCTATCCCTTCCAATCTTCCCACCACCCTACTAGGCCCCTGTTCACTATAGCAGGTGAGGCCGCCTGGGCGAGGTACTGGTCATACTCCCCAGTTGTATCCCCCGACCAAGAGTCTGAAGCTCCAGGACACTGCCCTTGGGGCGGTAGAAATGGGATCCCTCGCTCAGTCCGAGGGAAAAAGCCGAACCTGGAGGGTAAACTGATGATGATGATGATATTGTCACGTAGAATGTAACATAGTGTTGAAGTCATTTCGTATTGAAGTCATCACATTGCATTTACACAGTACTTGATATAAGACGCTTGACAGCTTGCGTTATTGTAGAGTCTGTAGTAATATGTGTATTGCCGGGCTAAGCGGCTCAGACGATTTAGGCGCTGGCCTTCTGACCCCAACTTGGCAGGTTCGATCCTGGCTCAGTCCGATGGTATTTTAATGTGCTCAAATACGCCAACCTCGTGTCGGTAGATTTACTGGCACATAAACGAACTCACAGGGACAAAATTCCGGCATCTCGGCGTCTCCAAAACCGTCAAAGTAGACAGTGGACTTAATAACAATAACATTGTTGTTAATTTGTGTATTTGTAATTGAGGTATTTTATGAGAAAGAAATGGTAGTTGTTTAATGACATAGTAGCATATGTCCGTCTGGCTACCGATAAAGTGAAGAAATGTCGGCATGGGGATTCGAACCCACCTGTCTCCTGGGTGCATGGAGATATCCTACACCAATCTACCTCATTCGCATTCTCGGGATATTTTTCCACACCTACTTCCAGTTCCTTCCCCCCCCCTCCCAAATGGCGCAACAGCCCCGAAAGGCCATGGCCTACCAAGCAACTGCTGCTAGATAGCTCCTCAATTGTAATCACGTAGGCTGAGTGGACCTCGAACCAGCCCTCAAATGCAGGTAAAAATCCCTGATCGGGCCGGGAATCGAACGCGGGACTGCCGGGTAAGAGGCAGGCATGCTACCCCTACAGCATGGGGCCGGCATTTAAGGCATAAACATCACATAAATAGGATTTATTCTAAGAAGAGTTAACAGACTCAGTCCCAGGAAACCATGTTCCTAGCCCGACTAGAAATCAACACCAATGAGGAAACAGTACCGGGTTAATCACATTTCTCGCTAGCCTCTTCAATAAAAGTAGCAATGTTGTTAACTTGGAAGAAAGGAGAAAATAAGGTTCACCCTGGTTATTTGATGTAATTTGTGGCTATTCATGGAGTATCGTAAATATATTCGGTTCGAAGTCAACTCTATCACCGGCAATAAACCTTTAAAATCTGTTCAGAAATGGACATTACAGCACTTGGCTTTGTTTGGCATATGAACTAATAAATTGCAATAAGTACGTGCGTTAACCATTTAAGATTCAGTCTAGTACAATATTTCTAATATGAATCTCCCAGACCTTGTCGACTTTGAACAAATGGAATGAAGAAGTGCATGTTACATGCGTCCGGAAGTAAAAGAATAGCACACTTTTATCGACTGTGTCGGTTGTGAAGACTTTTATCAACAGCGCGATTTGTCTCGAATGTCGAATCAGGTGCAGAACGAAATACTTCTACAATTAGTAACAGTGATCAAATGTTGGTATACAGACTCCAAAGTCTCACCGGAATCACTAAGAATGACTTCAGCAAGTAAGCTTGTCCATTATCAGGAAGATCTCTCTTGAAGAAAGGGAGAACTGTCTTCAGTGATGAAGTTCTCTTTTGCTCAGCCGAAATGATCACACTTGTGGCTGAGTACCTACCGGTGAGAGGATGGTTGGACCTGATTGTAGGGAGACACCAGACCTATGTTCTGGAGTGCTATTGGCTAAAATGAAAGGAACCTCTGTACGGCGATGTACATCTACAATGGCCACAAAATTCCCCTCGCCTTAGTATAATTGATCATGAGTGAATTACGATTGGAATGACAAAAAGACGGGTTATCCTTCACAGATTTAACTTTCCTCAACGGATATTAGCAACTTAGAAAGCATGAAATGAAACTGTACAAAATTAATACCGAACTCCTTACTTGCATATTACAACGAATTCAGGGACATAAGACCCTTCAGGCGGTCATACTTTGCATTTATTGCTCTTATTAACTAAATAAGAATGGATGTACTGTATTTTAAATATATCAGTTGTTCAATGAGTAATCTTCTTCCAATAACACGTCTCCAATGAAGGTGATTCTCACTGCAAGAAGTTAAACAACTACATTTTCAGCTGTTTGTATCAGTACCAGTTAATATTTGCACCTAGGATTGGCACAGAAGTACTCTACTAGCATTTCCAATGGGTCATGCGATGAAACTAGGAATAACTGCATTCAGGTAAGTAGCGGGGCTTTATGACACATGATCTAAGCATATACTCTTGACATGTTGATAGCACGCGTGGTAACGCAAGCGTTTTATCTCCCTACGGTCTTAAGGGTACGTTAGGTGATTTAGAGATTACCCTGGAAGCAAAATTCTAAACACACTCGATGCTTATGCAGTCCGATGGGTTCATTGCAGTGGAAATGACAAAAATCATGGCGCTTGTAGTACTAAACAGACAGATAATGAATGCTCATATTTTAAACAGAAATTAGAGAATAAATCGGTACAAACTTCACCATAATCCTCATAGTTAATGGATAATAGCGATAGCATTATACTGTAGTTTATTAACATTATCGACCGGTTGTCAGAGTCGATGAGTACTCTGTCTATTTGATTTCAGCTCAGGACTGCTTGCTTTTGTTCGTACGGAATCATGAATGTCGATTACCACTTTCTGCAACACCATCAGACCGATATTAATGCAAACGTTTATGCTTGGGTCACGGTTTCTCTTATATTACGATGGAAAGTGAGCATTGAAAGCATTACATTAATTCACGAACACTACAACGGTTTGCATGGTAGTGTTAGTAGCTTGTGCAAAAGCTGCACTGATACGTGGTGTAGTGATCAGATCGTGTTACACAAAACGCTGAATTTATAATCACAGCCCATTTCTGACAGCACTGGGCGAAGAACGTTGTTCTATTCCTAAGAGATGTCTTCCTTCCAGTGCAATTCAAAAGAACCAATTCATCAACGGAGCCAAGAAACTCACTCCTCCATTACATAGATTGGGATAAGGAAGATTCCAATATAGTTAACATTCGAAGACGAATTTCTACCGGATTAGAAATAGAGACGAAACGTAAAAAGTAAGTGTGTATGTGTTTTTTTGAGTGAGAGAGAGAGAGAGGCGGGGGGGGGAGACAGATGGAGAGATGGAGAGATGGAGAGATGGAGAGATGTGAAGGACCAGCAGAATGACCGTAGAATTCTATGTAATTTGCTCCTTGCATCATGAGTTGTGACCACCCTAGAATGTAACTTAAACATTAACGTTAGTTGAATGTCTACTCTGTTTTACTTCTCCCTAAAGACACAGCTCACCGAGCTCGATAGCTGCAGTCGCTTAAGTGCGGCCAGTGTCCAGTATTCGGGAGATAGTAGGTTCGAACCCCACTGTCGGCAACCCTGAAGATGGTTTTCCCTAGTTTCCCATTTTCACACCAGTTATCTGACCTTGATTAAGGCCACGGCCACTTCCTTCCCACTCCTAGACCTTCCCTGCCCCATCGTCGCCATAACACCTATCTGTTGTCGGTGCGACGTAAAGCAACTAGCAAAAAATAGACACAGCTCGTATAGTTTCTAAAGAACAGATAACAAAAGTCAAGATAGTATTCTAAATATAAGTGTTTACAGTTGGACGGATGACTCTGAATTCAATATACAAGTGTGCAAGATTTATTATATAGCACGAGGATGTTTAAAGTTAGCTAATCCAGCTTACTGAGACAACTGAGGACAATGAAATTGGTGAACTTTGTCGAGAATTATAATCAAAAGAATCAACTCCGAGGTATCTTGTGGAAGGTTACGTCGGTAGACTGACGGAGACAGTGGAGCGAATAATACTATGAGAGTGCTAGTGAGGAAAATAATTGAAGAGCGAAAGTGAGGAACTTGGCAAGGAGTAGCGATTAAGGAACTTGGTTGAGAACGATAGCAGCGAACTCGATAGTTATAGTTGGGATTAGTTGGTGGATATTGATAGCTTCATACGTCCTAGATATCAAGAGAATATCTAGCAAGGAATGACAAAGACAGATAACTACGTGCTTGGTGGGTTATCGCACTGGGAAGAATATCGAACGAGGAACTAGGTGACAAGAGGGGAGGATCTAGCAAGAAACATGGGGAAGAAAGCGAGCCCCGTGAATGGTGGGTTATGAACAGTGATGCGAAAAGTACCTATTTAAAGTACTCGGGCTGAATTACAGTTAACTGAAACATATTTTACTCAACTACAATCACAAATTACTTCTCCAACAAGTAACCTGTAGAACTGCTATTACATTTAGGCCTACTTGACAAAACGCCAGTATTGACTGACAATAATTATATCAAAATCTGCATAAAAGAAGATATTAGTTCACTTCCTGTATTTCCATAAAATAACCGATATATTAAGTGGCTATCATCACTAGATGAGACCACACATGATGCCTCAGAACTTTCAAGATGATTGTTCCCAAGCAAAGTTTGCATTTCACGCCCATTTTCTCACTATTTTATGGGCGAACTAATTCAAAATATTTATTCAAGTAGGGGAATGAAAAATGGAATTGCCTTTAACCCCTCCACTGACACAAGTATTGTCCGGTTCCATTATCGACCATGTGCAAACTCACAAAAATCATAGTACACATCTACTTCTAATCACAACAAGCTGCGAGTAAATGAACGAGTACCCGTCGTATCCTTGGCGTGACACCTTGGGAGTGCTAACACACGATGCGATGTATATCGATTACTAGAAAGTAACGATTGCAGTTTAATTTCAAGAAGTAAATTACGAGTCAATATACATGTTGTGAAAGGTAACGATTACAAGTAAAAATTACTGAAGTATTCGTTACAAGTGATCCGATTTTATCTGGTGCTTGTTGTTTAAAGTGGCCTAACATCGAGGTCATCGGCCCCTAATGGTACGAAATGAGACTAAATGAAATGAAAAAATTAAAAGTCCAAAAGCCTCCACTGAACAGAATTCAAAACGTGAAGGCGAAGAATGCATGGATGGAGATGAATTTAAAACAATCAATGGATCCGACACGCAAAGTCTCGCATTCACAGAAACTGAGGTGAAACAATAGTATTACTGACCAAGGGACTTCGTGTATAGCATAATACTAAATCGACAACGCTGTTAGTCCAAAATAGTCCAAAATCCAAGTCATCGGACTCTCATAATGGTACTTATTGTTAGGAAAGTAGAACCATGGCATTTTTTTCATGTTGCGGTACTAATCAAAAGTAGCTTAGACTCGCGGCATTCCACACAGTATGGTACTAAACACAGGTAATGAAATTTGCACAGGAAATACAGACATATGGTGTTTCGCACACTGCGGCGCTATTTACAGGCAACGCAAACCTATACATGCAACGCAAACCTATGATGTTCCTCACTAAATTGGACTAACCACAGGGACCCGCGCTATCCCGGGGTGTTCCTCACATAGTGGGTACTAAGCATAGGCAAGGCAGAACCATGGTGTTCCTCATATCGGGGTACGAATCACAGGTACTGCAGAAGCCGCCAACGTACTTTATATTGCTACTAATCACAAACCTATATGGTACCTAACATAGTGGTACTACGCACAAGTAAAAGCGACTCATGGTGTTCCCCGTGTGGTGGTACAAAGCACAAGTAGTCTCATGGTTCTAATTTGATCATCCCTTGGTCGCCCCTTTTAGCCGCCTCTTACGGCAGGCAGGGGATACCGTGGGTGTATTCTTCGTCTGCGTCCCCCACCCACAGGGTGTAGTGTGCTTGGTCCGCGAGAGGTATTTTATTTCCCTCAAGTCCGCCGGCCAGCCGGTTAGGACCCCCCCTATCCGCCACCTGGGACGCGCCACGAGGGAGAATCACCTTTCCCCCTGGTACGCCAGCGTAGTAGGTTCGTGGCCGATTTTATCTAACAAGGAACTTGGTGAAGAGTGGTGGCTATGTGATGATATTGAGGCGAGTATCTAGCAAGAAACTTGGCCAGGAGTGGTAGCCCTGTGACTGGTGGGTTAGATATTGGAGGGATTATCTAGCACGGGACTCGGCGAAGCGAGTTAGCTACGTGTTCGGTGAGTGATGATGTTGGAAAGAATATCTATTAATGTATCTGGTGCGTGATGATGTTGGGGAGAATGTCTATAAAATGACTTGGCAAAGTGGTCTAATCACGAGAGCTATGACTGGAGAGTTTCTAGCAAAGAACTGGACGAAGAAATATAGATACGTGTTTGGTGAGCTATGATATTAAGGAGGATATCTAGCCAAAAACTGGACAGAGAGAGGCAGTAATGTGCTTTGGGGGTTATGATATTGGGAATAATAGCTAGAAAGGAACATGGTAAAGAGTGATAGCTAGATAACTGTCAGTTAATTATGATGAGGAGAAAGTCTACTAGCGTACTGTGCTACTCACAGGAGAAGAACGGAATGTGACTAGTGAGGTACGTCGCACAGCGTGGTAGAAGGGACTTGGTAGGCAGTGTGGTCAAACTTTGAGCTCAGTGAAAATGAAAATATTTGGGAAGGGAATGAGAAGCGTGACGCTTACAAACAGTACGGGTAATGAAGTGTAAATCTGGGAAATACTAACGACATTTTTTAATACCTGTTCTTACTCACTTATCCTTATAGTTCTCGCGTAGTTATATAGGGTCTATGTAGATACATACTGCAACACATTTTACAGTTGGTTCCACGAAATGAATGGGCTCTATAAAAAGCAAACAATATGCCCTGTGTTGGAAGGGTAACGGATTAGTATCTCGGGATTTTCACTGCTACATTTAGCCTATACGTCTGTCCCTGCCCTGCCGTACAGCTCTCTCAGTGGAATACATTGATATATCATGCACTGGACATGGGTATAATATTTTGTAATTAAGGAGATGAGCTCCGGTAAGATCGAAAAGACCATGTTTCTGACAGCTTTTTAAGGAACATAAAATAATACAACAAGAAAGGATTGATATAAATCTCCTGCTCGTATAGTTTTTCAAACGAGATGCATGTACTTCTGTAGGAAAGTGAAGCATTCTTCGGTAAATACAAAACCAGTCATAGGTATCGAAGCTTTCACAGCGGTCGCAAAATCTATTGTTATGTTTACAGGGTGATAGATCATTATCAGATTACAAATTTACCTACAATATTTGCAAATATTGATAGTTTGATGACTATTAAACTTATTAGCCACGGACTTACGTATAATCCGAACTGAAGAACGTGATTTTCCATTTCGGAAAGCTAACACGCATTCGTCGGGATTCAAAGCACAACCTTAGCGAAAAGGTGGTGATGGTGGCGATTGGTGTCGTTAACAGAAGCAGAGGAATGGGCTATTTATATTTCGTGGTCGCAAATTTCACATTCATGATACATGCTACCTCTTATGCTACAAAGATTAACAGCATATTCTCAAACGTCTCCGAATAAATGTTGAATACTTCTATACATTTGTGTGGGAAGTATCACAACTACTACTGTGTGTAAAGTACGAAGTATTTCCTTCAATAGTAGTTCTGAGTGAGATTTGTCTTTACTATTTCCGTTTATAGAATGTTCCCCTTAATAGAACCCCGGGGTCGCTTTCCCATTCCTAACTAAAAGCTGTTTAATTAGAGATACACAAAAGAGAAAGAAAGCAAGAAAGGTATTTCAAACAAATAGGCCCATATTCTAGAACTCCTTACACATTTGATGAGTATATTGTGTTGGCAAGAATCCATCACCTACAATGAAAGAGAATACGATGGAATTAAAGTGTATAACACTTATTTCACACTTATTTCAAAAAATTTGTATTTTCATACAGTGCTTTGGATACCGAGCGGAATAGCCGCGCGTGTTAACGCGCTACGGCTATGAAGCCAAGCTCTGCTTTCGGGAGACGCGTGGTTTCCAGCCCCATCGTCGGCTGTCCTGGGAATGGTTTTCTGCAGTTTCCCATTTTCACTTCCAGGCAAATGCCGGGACAGGTCCTATTCATAGGCCAGAGCCGAATTCTTCCATCTCCTAATACAATTTCATTCACCATGAAATATTTCATCTTCATTAGCTCTTCAACGGAGGTTGGCGTCAGGAAGGGCACCCGGCCGTAAAATATGCCAAATATAAAATTTATTTCACTTCATCTCCGACCCCGTATCAAGAAACAGGACTAAGGTAGTAGGTATGCATACACTGCCTTGGATGTTACATACAGGGTTAATCAATAAAAACGTCAACATCAAACATCCATTAATGACATCGCCACATGTTCTCATATTCTTAAATTGTATTAAGTTGCTCAAAAAGTTATATACTACGTTTTTCAGTGCAGTAATTAATAACAGAGATGTTGGTAGCAACTTCATAAGGAACATTACTATATAGCTTCATGCTCTAGCAGAGCAGTGCATGCGGGACCTCCTTTTCTTATAAAAGGTGGCCTCCGCAAAGCACAGGTTCATTCGTGGTTAGAGCTGGGAGCAAGCAACTAATAAGATTCCGGCGAGTGCATCTAGGGCAAACCCAAACTCGTCGGCCGTCGTCGGTGTATGCCGGCACCTCCATTTCCGGAAGTGAACCAAAGTCGTGAAAGATCAGGAGCACACCTGTGACCAGAGGACCTCCAGCAAGTCAGAAGCGCACACGAGGGACTAGCATTACGCCGCGCACTACTACCTCTACAGCATCCCAGACCCACGAAGACATCGACGCTCTACTCAGCCAGATAGACACCTTACAACCAATGGCGGAACAGAACTGGAATCTTATTAAGGAAGGTCTCCAGGATTTACGTTAAGACATCCAGACTCTGGCACAATACATTGACAATCCTCCAGTGCCTCCTCAGCAACATTTGTTTAGTCGAGGAAGCCCAGGATCACGACCCAGGGGATACAGCCAACCAACAAGATGCAGACTACTACCCTATCCAGCAGCCGATTCACCACCGGTGGCGTCAACTTCGTCCTCAACTCTACTCCAAAGGCCTGGTGGTTCCGCAGGACGAGCGTGTCGATCAACTAAACCAGGCACTTCACGCCCAATTGAACGTCACAACAGCTGGAATAGACCATCAAGATACCGAGACGACGCCCTGGCTTCTCTCGGCAGACGCAAGTTGTTCACTGTTATTTTGGACGGGAGGGTGCGATCAGTAGTTGGGAGTAAGATGGATGCAAACCAGTGTGGTTTCAGACCACACAGGGGCTGTCAGGATCAGATTTTAGTATGCGCCATGTAACTGAAAAATGCTACGACAGCAATAGAAAGTTATGTATATGCGTCGCAGATCTAGATAAGGCATATGACAGAGTACCGAGGGAAAAAAATATGGGATTAAGGGCTGATTACTAAAAGCAATAAAAGACATTTACGTTTGGTAGAATGAGTTCATTGTTCAAAGTACTTTCGAGATATTTAATTGATCAGAATATCAGGCAAGCTGTTCACTGGTATCTTGGAAGGGAGGGTGCGATCAGCAGTTGAGGGTATGTTGGATGAAAACCAGTGTGGTTTCAGACCACAGAGGGGCTGCCAGGATCAGATTTTCAGTATGTGCCATGTAAGTGTAAAATACGATGAGAGGAATAGTCAGTTAGGTCTATGCTTCCTAGAACTAGAAAAGGCATATTACAGAGTATCGAGGGAGAAGACGTTAGCCGTACTGGGATATTAAGGGCAAATTACTAAAAGCAATCAAAGCCATTATGTTCACAATTGGGCTGCAGTGAGAATTGAAGGTAGAATGAGTTAATGGTAATAGTAATTACAGGGATTAGCCAAGGCCGTAATATGCCACCTTTATTGTTCACAGATTTCATCGTTCAGGTACAGAAATGTATGAACTGACAGGTAGGGATTCAGTGAAGTAAAAGAAAATGAAATGGCGTATGGCTTTTAGTGCCGGGAGTGTCCGTTGACAAGTTCGGCTCGCCAATGCAGGTCTTTCGATTTGACGTTCGTAGGTGAACTGTGCACCGTGATAAGGATGAAATGATGATGAAGACGGCACATACACGCAGCCCACGTGCCAGAGGAATCAACCAATTATGGTTAAAATTCCCGACCCTGCCGGGAATCGAACCCGGGACCCCTGGGACCAAAGGCCATCATGGAGCCGAACATTCAGTTATGTGGAAATGTAGTAAGCAGTTTGGCCTATGCCGACGACTTAGTCTTAATGGAAGACTGTGCTGAAAGCCTGCAATCTAGTATCTTGGAACTTGAAAATGTGTGCAATGAGTATGACATGGAAACGAGCCTTTCCAAGTTTTAAGTGATGTCAGTAGGGAAGAATCCTAAGAGAATTGCATGTCACGCTGGGATTGCAAAACTCGATCAGGTAGATCATTTCGAGTATTTAGAATGTGAATTCTCCCAGGGTGGTAATATAGTAAGTGAGGTTGAATCAAGGTGCAGTAAAGCTAATGCATTTAGCTCGAAATTGTGATTAACAGTAGTCTGTATGAAATAAGTCAACTCCCCGGCGAAACTATCTTTACACTGTTTTCAGGCCGACTTTGCTGTACGGAAGTGTAAGCAGGGTGGACTCGGGATATCTCATTCATCTGTTAGAAGCAACAGACATGAATGTAGTGAGAATGTTCGCAGGTGGGAGAAATGGTCGGAAGGTACTCGAAATAAGGAGACAGAGTCAAAGTTAGGAAAGAACTCAAATTATGATGCTCTTCGCATGAACCGGCTTCGCTGGCGCGATCATGTGAGACGAATGGAGGAGGATATGTTTCCTAGGAGAATGTACGTTTAGTCCTCAGCCCCAAGGCTGGTTGGGTCCTCGACAGTTCTACCATCAGCTGTCATAGATGGCCTAGGCATTACTGAAGGGAAAATCAATTGTGGATGGTAAGAGAAGTAGAGGAGGCCAAGACGACGATAGTTAGACTCCATTTTTAATGATTTAGAGGTAACAGCTACGGAATTAAACGAGGTCACAGAGAACAGTTCACCAAGGCGTTCCTGAGATTCCCAGGATTTTCCTTGATCCAGGTTTTCGTCCTATATAGGCCCACTACGTTCCTCCTTGAATGTTGTAGTTCGACCGCTCTGTGGTATACTTCAGTGTCTGAACAATCTTTTGTATCTCCCGGTATGTATCTCAGATTTGTCAAATTTATTTCGTTGAGCCGTAATGTATTAATGATAACTAAAATGCTAGGTGCCGAGCTGCTCGATTAAGCGGGATGTTAAGAAATGTCAATGGAGAAATGGCGTGCAATGACATTAGCATCGGAATAAACTTGAGTGGAGATTTAATAGGTATGAAGATGGAATTTCTAGACGGAAGTAAGAGGCAAATATTTATTTATTCGAAGAGGAATTAGAGAATGGAATAATTTAATAAGGGAAATTTTCGGTAAAGTCGTACTACTACTACTACTACTACTACTACTACTAAACTATTCAATAAGGACCTTGCTGCTGATGATGCTTGTTGTTTTAAGGGGTCTAACATCGAAGGTCATCGGCCCACAATAAGGATCAAGAGTACCCTTTAGAAGTAAACTACCTTGTTAGGGTTTTCAATTGGATTTATGCTAATAAAATACAGTCATTTTTAATGAGGCTTTGTTTGTAAATTACAGGATCATTACATTATTTCTGGTCTCTTTCTAAGAATTATACACAACAGCACACTGTTCATCAAATTAAAATAATAAATTTAGAACTGTATAGCGAATGTATTGCTGTGAGAGGACATACATGTTTACGGGTGTGCACCGCATGATCAAATATTATGCATACAATAAACATGGAAGGAGAGTACACATGCGACAACAAATGGAACCGAAATGAACATTTTTATTTGGTATGCAAATAGAATACTAAAAATGACGATATTCGTTCACAGTAAAACAGGCAAACTTTTCTGGTCATCCCAGCGAGGTACCATCAATTAAATCCGCACACTCATGGCATGAGGTCGTGATGTTTCATTATTGAATGAGACGGTGATATCTAAATGGCCACAGAAATCCATTTATGAAATGAAATCTGAAAAGCATACACAATGCACAGAAAAAATAATCGCTAGTGTGAAGTACTCTCTTTATTGACTGCATGCTGGGCGAACACGACTAAAATTGCTCTGAGCAATCATAAGTAAATAATAGTAACAATTATAAGCTTACTCTGGAGACGTATTTTGGAGATTGACTTTTTGTCACAGCAATAAATATCGGAGTCTTTACACCACACAATTAGTCAGAATTTCTCTCCTTTATACGGGAAGCATTTTTATGGCGAAGTCTACGTCAGAATGATTTAAGTCTCTAAAACTAACGACTAATTAATAATTATTATTATTATTATCATCATTATCCCCTTATATTACGACATGTAAAGTCAAACTCTAGGTGTATAAATCTGTAGGGTGTGAGAGCTTCTGTGCTCATGAAAGTAAATTTCTCTGAGCTGTTGAGATATTTCATGTAAGTGATTTCTGAACTTTAGAGCACTCCAGAGAAAATTCACATATTACCTAATTGAGCATAAGGCCCGACGAAGCAGAGGCTAATCCATACTACTCGGTGACTAAAGTATAAAAAATGCTAAATGCCGAAATGAAGAAATTCAGTGTTACGGTTGGAAACACTTAGTCACCAAATTTAAATTGAGAGGACGATTAACGACGGTACGTCATTCGTGCTTCCTTATATTTTACAAAATCCCACCAGGGCAAAATTCGAAGTCCTAAGAAGGACAGAGGAGGCCTACATGAATTTAAAGTTTACCAGAGAAAACCCCTAAATAAAACATTTAATAAAAAATCAGAAACTGAAAATTACATTCTAAAAAGGGGTTGTAGAAACCTTCCCTAATTACACACGCAGATCAATCACATAGTTGGTATTCCACCTATATTATAACTGCTTTCTTCACGCCGGGCGGTTCCCCTCCTCCATAACTGCCCTTTCAGAGGAGGCTCTCCTCTCAGTAACACAATACAAGTTTCAGTGTCGCCAGACAAGATCAAGAATACACCAAGAAAACCGCCATTAAATAGCTACCCAGCAGAACAGTCCAGAAAATAAAGAAAGAGAAGACGTGATTGGAGGATAGGTTTATAGGAGAGAGTCAATATAACTGAAGGGCACGTTCTTAGCAGTGATGTAAAACACGAACAGAGGAACACAGATTACATGATCAAACTTAAAAACAAAAGCTTTCTCCATATCAATTAAAGTTTTTTGAATACTAGGCTGCGCTAGTAAATCACTAGTAGTGACATCTGTACCTAAGAGTTTAAACATCCACCAGGGTGTTTATGAGTTTTGAAGTAGACTACACTAAAGTCGAGCTGGCGGATGATTTCAATACCCGGAGAGGCCTAACCCATGATTCTATTATTATTATTATTATTATTATTATTATTATTATTATTATTATTATTATTATTATTATTATTATTATTCAGCATCACTGAAACACTAATATCGTGTTATTTATAACGATGCTAATGAATTCATTTTCAGTTTGAAATAACTAAGATTTATCCCCCAAGGAATGTGATGGTATTGTTTGTCCTTAGTACACATTAAAAATGACGTTATCATACTGAGTTGTTTGGATATGAGATTTACCTTCTTGCCGGTCTTCGATAGATCATTTCAGTTTATGGCAATATCAACGTTTTTCCTACATTATTTTCTGTAGAGTTGTAATGGCCAACAAGCATTCTATGGGAACTAATACTATTACAGTATTAGATATTGCAATCGCAATAAGGCTAACTAGGTTGTGTCACAGATGTAATGGGTTCTAAATTTTGAAACTCGCGCATCATTTCCGTATCTCTACTATGCAACAGATAACACTGGAATGAACGTTGCGCAGCTAAGAGTGTTTTCCTCTTCACAAGAAGGTGTTTCCAGCTATCGTTCAGACCAGAAGAAAAGGTGTAGTAAGACCGTCACTACCAAGCGGTACACAGCCAAACTAATACGATTATGATATGTTATCATACCGGAGAGACCCACAATGTTTTCACAGAACTCACCGCGTTATACCATTACAACGTTCGCCCTCATGAAGCCAGTAATTAAGCAGGAGTCAATGAATCAATCCCTTATTCAATTCCTTACGTCGCTGTCTGATTTTGCTATTTTTAGTGAACTGAATTGAGTGCAGCGTGAAAAATGGTTATCATAGGACAAAACTGTGAAGGATGTTTTTTTTTTTCCAACTTGCTTTCCGTCGCAGCAACACAGATAGGTCTTATGGCGATGATGAGATGGGAAAGGGCTAGGTGTGTGAAGGAAGAGGCCGTTGCTTTCATTAAGGCACAGCCCTAACATTTGCCTGTTTTGAAAATCGAAAACCATATTCAGTGAGAAGGATGTTAGTGACAAAATAGTTCAAGGGGCAACCCATCACATTGTATAGAACGATCATTGATCAGTTGCTGCGGTGCTGGTTTAATGATGCACAAACACATCGCAGGTCTTCAGCGACGCACGGATGGGAAAGGGCTAGGGCTATGATTGGGAGGATAGCAACGATGATCTTAATTACGGTACAACAATCATTTACATGTATGAAAAGCGGAAACCACAGAAAACCATCTTCAGAACTGTTACCATGGCATTGGAATCCACCATCTCCCGAATGCGAGCTCACAACTACGCGACCGAAATCACGCGACCAACACATCACTCGATGTCTCATGCAGGACAGTGCTTTAATCCTCATGGAATTTCTAAAATAAGTGCAATAGATAGGTTATACGGCTACTAAGACCTAAATTACAATGTGTAATGCCGTTCTTGGTGCGTAGCTACGAGCATCCCACATGGGTGACTCTCTTTAGATTTCTATCCTCTACTTTAGACTATTGAGACGCCTGACAACCTACTTCCATACTCGTAAAGTACTCGTGTCTAATTATAAGGACAAACAAGTTACCTGATACCGCAACGCAACCACTCTATGAAATAAAAAAGAAGAAGATGGGAAAGTTCAATCGTAAACACCATACCAAAGTTACATTCAAAAATAATATTTTCCATTGTATTCAGAGTTAAGAAGTTAGATCTCCGAAGATGTCACCCGCATTTTTTACGGGAAGGGGAAGGCACAGTAGTACAGATTATGGACTCATGACTCTGTACTTGCAGATCGGTAGTTGGAGATGCCCATTAGGGTGGTGGAATCAAACTGCTCTAGTCCCAATGCGAACATCTTGTTGTAACATGCCCATCTCAAATAGGTCCCATGTGATGCCAAAAAAAAAAAAAAAAAAATCCAAACCACATGGCACCACAGCTCTTGAAGGGCCTTGGCCTACCAAGCGACCGCTGCTCAGCCCGTAGGCCCGCTGATTACGAGGTGTCGTGTGGTCAGCGCGACGAATCCTCTCGGCCGTTATTCTTGGCTTTCTAGACCGGGGCCACTATCTCACCGTCAGATAGCTCCTCAATTCTAATCACGTAGGCTGAGTAGACCTCGAACCAGCCCTCAGGTCCAGGTAAAGATTCCTGATTTGGCCGGGAATCGAACCCGGGTCCTCCGGGTAAGAGGCGGGCACGCTACCCCTTCACCACGGGTGGGCTCATTTGATGCCAGCCCGTCCCTCACTAACTGATTAATTTAATCGATCTTCCTCTCTCTTTCTCCCGCATACATATCTTTTCCTTTCCTGCCCACTCCTTCGACACTAACTCCACCTCCCGTTCCACAGACGAAGATGTGGCGTAGTGAAGAACCCGGGCACAGCAAATTCACCCTCACTCTCTTTCAATTCCATCCTACCAGGCCACCCATCCCATTCCACCACCTTCAGCTACACCACACCGCACTCTACAGACCCGTGCCAATTCACATTTGAATTTTTAACCCATTTTCCTGGGTGCGAATAGAGGGAACGCGCTGACAAAATGTGTGTGCCGTGCTGAGGCTGTTGAAAATGTACACACAATTCTCTACAAAACATATATATGCTGAGACAATCTAATGTAAGTATTTACATATTAACACGGAAATTAACCCAGTTGTTAATGCACTAAGCTTCATTAAGAGAATTATATTAATACGTGTTAATGGAACTGGTTGAAACATATTTAGTGTTATTGTTTTACGGATCACCGTTGCTTTTAAGTCTAAAAAATAAAGTTTGCCTTTGAATTGCATCTTCAGCAAAGGGAGGCAAATTCATACGTGTACTTTTACATCGCCCTGGTGAACTGTGAGGTAATAGAAGAAGAAAAGAAAGAAAGTGAAAAGTTAGTAAGTAAAGACGGAAGGAAGGAAGCGATGGCATTTCTACTACACTAAGGCAATGAAGGGATGAAAATAAAGAAGTTGAATCAAGTTATCTTCGATGATACTGGTGAAGAGTTTTGAACGGACTGAACAGATAACATAAAGATTTCAACGAAAGTTGTTTCCATTCAGAAGACACACAAGTAAGGTATACAGAAAATAATATACTGTATAATTTTCCATTTTTATTTCCTTAAGTTTTGTGGAAACACAAATCTATCAAAGAAAATTAATAATAATAATAATAATAATAATAATAATAATAATAATAATAATAATAATAATAATAATCAGATAAAACAACTCCGCACAATAGACCATATATAATATTAACAACCAAAAAGTATTTTTTGCTAGTGGTTTTACGTCGCACTGACACAGATAGGTCTTACGGCGACGATAGGATAGGAAAGGCCTTAGAGTTGGAAGGAAGCGGCCGTGGACTCAATTAAGGTACAGCCCCAGCATTTTCCTGGTGTGAAAATGGGAAACCACGGAAAACCATCTTCAGGGCTGTTGACAGTGGGATTCGAACCCACTATCTCCCGGATGCAAGCTCACAGCCGTGCGCCTCTAACCGCACGTCCAACTCGCCCGGTCACACACAACCATAAAGAACCAACACACGTATCCCATTGACATCGATATCCCGAATGACTACAATATGAAACAGAAATACAGGGATAATACGACATTCCTCTGGCAAAGGAAGTCGCAAGGATCTGGAAACAAGAGAGAGTGACAATTCTTCCTTTTCACATTTCTCCCACTGTTCTTACACCAAAATAATTTCCAGAAAACATAAAAATACTACCGCTCCCCATCTACACCCACAACGTGGCACCAAAGGCTGCAATTTTGAAGACTTGCAACATCGTGAGAACATTCCTGAAAGCTCAGTACGCACCATAAATAGAGAAGGCTGTAACCTCTATAGCGAAAAGAACAATGATGACGTTTATTGTAAATTTTCGTAAACTATGATTAAGTTCTCTTTCGTATTTGTTAAGTATCGAAACACGAGCTATATTACCAAATATAAAGTTGTGAAATAAATAAATAATGACAGTAATAATAATGTCCGCCTATGTAACTGTTAGTGTGATTACCTGCCACCCCCCGGAGGCCGGGTGAGGTACTGGTTTTCCTCCCCAGTTGTATCCCCCGACCCAAAGTCTCAAGCTCCATGATACTGCCCTTGAGGAGGTAGAGGCTGGATCCTTCGCATAATCCGAGGGAAAACCAACACTGGAGGGTAACTGGATTAAGAAAGAAAGAAAGAAAGAAAGAAAGAAAGAAAGAAATAATAATATTTTAAAATAGTTTTTTTTTACAACTTTATTGTTCCTGAAATTGTTTCTCAGCTGATTAGGTCGAGTCGAGTACACACAGAATAGCCTCGATGGCTCAGGCGGCAGCGCGCCGGTTTCTCACAGATGCGTTCCGTTGGTCAAATTCCGGTCACTCCAAGTGAGATTTGTGCTGGACAAAGCGGAGGTGAGGCAGGTTTTCCTCCAGGTACTCCGGTTTTCCCTATCATATTTAATTCCACCTACACTCTCTAATGTCATCTAATTTCATCTGTCTGTCATTAATCATTGCGTAAGTGGGTGCGACAGGCTTCGGCAGCAGCCAGAGTTGCTATTCACGCCGCTAGAAGGGGGCTTGATTCTTTACACTCTTGACCCGGCTGAAACTGGAAACTGGCTGTGGATTTTCATTTTCGAGTAGACACAGTACATACCGAAGATGTATTTTCTGAAAGTAGTCAAATGCATAAGCCTAGTGTCGGCGCGTGAATGAATTACAGCAGAACAAAATTCCATTTCCTCGGCGTCACCGAAAATCCAAGAATAGGTAGTGGGACCTACAACTAATCACATTATTATTTTATTGAGTGGTTCGATCCTGCGCTATGGAAACTTGCGGCCGACGTTCACCAAAGGCAAATGTCTTCTAAATACCAAACAACTTCACTCAAAAAAAAAAAACTTCGAAATACGTACACTTTTACATATACAACTAGGTTATCAGATAGGTTTTACATTCAGAAGTGCATGGAAATTATGATTAAAGATGTCTCCATGACTGAAACTGAATTTTCAGTAACAGAATATTCAGAATATTACAAGAAATAGAATGGAAGTATGGTAGAATACGATCCATTTTTGCACCTCTCATCTAAGACAAGTGTGCAACTATGAAGAAATTTGAGCATGAAATGTCTCCGATTTGATGTTCGAAATCGTACCCGTGATCTTCAGTACGGGATGTCATCGAGATTGTATGCTTGAACAGTGAGGTAATGGCTATATCTAAAGTTGGACTCCACCACAAGGCAACGATAGTTGAAAACGACTAGGAAAATTCTGTGGGCTGGAACACTGATTGCTACGTCGCAGAGATGTTTGAAGCTTTGTCTACCAAAGTCGGCCATCCTAAATTAATATGAAGGCACGTTTAATACTGAGTTTGAGAAAGAACTACTGAGCCAGGGCCTCACAAATGTTTGATCTCAGGGTTGGTGCTTTTGAAGTGCAGAGGAATCTGATGCGGGCCGCTTGTTCAAGCAATACACGACTAATTAATGCTATAAGCTGTTAATTAATTGTCAACACTCTTCAACCTCTCCCACTTCTCTCATTTGTTGGGAATAGGTTCTGGTTTATACACGGAGTGCTTCTGTTTGCGGAATAAAGCACTGTGCCTGGTTCGTTTTATATGATATTTTATCAGGTTCGTCGGTAAAGGACATGCCCAGAAATCGTTTTATGTAATATTAGAAGAAGAAGGTTATATAGTGCCAGGGAAATCTACTTAACAACAACTTCTTCTTCTTTCATGGCCTGTTCCCCGTTACTTGGTGTCGACACTACATGCGCCCAGTTTTATGGCCGGATGCCTTTCCTGCCGTGAACACTATGTGGATGGTTGTATTCACATTAGAGCTTGTTGCTGTGATGGTTGGTTTTCATGATGAGTTGTATGTAAATGAACAGACGTGTATTAAGACGAACAGAAACACCCAGTCCTGAGTATATAAAACTGACAAGAAGTAGCTAATATTCCTGGTCCGGTTGGGAATCAAACAGGAGGCCCTCTAATACGAAGGCTTCTATGCCGACTATTCAGTTAATGAGCTGGATCCTTATGGCCAACTATTTAAAAGAAATGTCATTTAGAATTTTATTTCCATAAGAAGGCAATATTCTTGATCAATTTTCGAAAATAACTGCAACACCATTTACCTGAATGGACCTCACAATAATACAGGATATAAAAAAATATGTGTGAAATAAATCTAGCAGAAATAGCCTCAGATCTTTTTTTATCCGAAATGAAGAACGAAACGTAAATTAATTCACAGTTTCTTCTACTGTATTTCACTTGTTTCTTATAGTTAATCAGTCTTGATGCATTTTAATCTAAAATATACTTTAAAGAAGAAAATCAAAAGATACTAAAGGAATTCATAAAATATCTTTCTTGTTCCATTGGAAGTCACTAAACTCATTTTCAATTTTCATACATAACCAACTGATGTGCCTTTCTACACGCTATTTGTGCCGCTACCAACACAGAGGAGTAGAATTGTCTCCCTTTGTCTGCACTAATTACATAAACTCGTGTATCGATAAATAACTAAGCGTTATTTTCAAACTGTTCGTAAACACCATTATTGCTTTCAGATGCACATGTATGGAGGAACAATACTCCATGTGCATTAGCAGCACAGTTTTGAATAACGGCATGTACCGTGTCCAATAGATCATGTTAATTCACAGTAAGCAATTATACCACATTATCCCCATTAATGCTAACATAACATTGTCTGTTAATGCGCATACCTCCTACGGGAATAGTAAATATATCTAGCCACATAGCTCCGCAATAGTTCAATTGGATCGCGTCGGCGCGGCGTGAGGTTAAACAGAAATACAGTACTCAAGCGGTTGTAAACCAACCATCACAAACAAAATAGAAAAAAGGCTAACGGAAAGCAAGTAAGAATAACTGAATTTGTCTGTAGAGATAGGGATTAGTCAAAGACTGCGCGTCGTCTCAAACAGCCATCCTAATACGATGGGTCTGGTATGCTGCGTACTTTGTTATGATGAAAGATTGTGAGCTGGCATATACGGGCACTTAAATAGCAGACATACGTCAGTACATTTAATGAAACGTTAAACAGTTCCTTATAAGAGCAAAATTCTTACACTGTAGTGTCTCTTATGCTACTGTTTTTTAACCTAATCCGTTTTAATCCGTTCCGCCTGTTGCCATTTCTTGATGAATGCAGTATTGTTTCTTCTCTCTTGGCATAGACCTAAGTAAAATGTAACTTCCACCAAAGTCTCAGTCCTATTTATGACTGTGACAGTATGGAAACTGGTATGGGTGGTGCCAAGTGATGATATTAAGAGCATGACTGTGTATCTGGATGTCGTGGAAGGTGCGCACCCATATTGCTGGTCATGCTGCAATAGCAATTTCTGGCCCAATAAGGAAAGCAATGGCAAACTACCTCACTTCTACGCCTCAATTATGGCGTTGCAATCGGTTTGTGCTGTTTTCCTCGAATCTCATTAACTTTGATGGTGCTGTCTGATGATCCACATAGCCTCCGGGCTGAAGACTTAATGGACAGGCATTTCATCCGTAGCCTTTTTATATCGTGACTATACAGAGTGTTTCTTTAAGAGCGTGCAAAAATTTAACAGGATATAGAGAATGCTCCACTGAATAATTTGAGGTATAGAACTTGGCGTCGGAGAAGTCGGCTTAAGGAGATATGGAAGTAAACTTGTCTACCACTATGTCTCACATTACCGTTTTCCAGCTTATTTACAACTAACATGCGTACAAGTTTACACGTACTACGCTGTTTATTTACATGTACATTCTTAATTTCCTGCAAGGAAATAAGGAGGACGTCATGATGTAGGTTTTGTTTATTTTACCTGTCCATAAGGTGGCTCTGTTGTATCGTATTTACATCGTCCCATGACAGAATGTGCTATGAATCACGCATGCATTGAGGTTGATGGCCGTCAGTTTCAGCACATTGTGTAAGATATAGTGAAAATGGTACGTTCATTGTATCAATGGTGGCATGTGCAGTTAACTGTAACTAATGTAAATCAAGGAGTAAACAGTAATGTGATTGTATACCTATTATCTCGTTAAGCCGCCTTCTCTGACCCCAGGTTACCTACCTCAAATTGTTCAGTGGAGCATCCTCTATGTCCTGTGAAATTTTTGCACGCTCTTAAAGAAACACCCTGTATATTGTGTTATATTTGCTGTTAACTGGTACTGTAGAAATGTCCAGCAGTGCAATACTGGAGAAGAGATTTCTAATACTGCCGTAGTGGTATAGTGACTACTACGTGAAGTCATGGAAATAAAGTAAGGCTTCATAAAAGCTTGATTAGGAACACGGGATAAACAATGAACGACAAACGAACGCTAGGTTAAATACAGAAATAAACAAATGAATAAATATCAGTCAAAATAAATAAAACATGGGCCTATGTGTTCTTAAAGAATATATCTGAAATTTCATTCAGAAAATAATGAGGAATACGTCTCTTTTCGCTGAAGAAGACAAGTTATATTTTGAGCAATCGATCTCGCACTTTGAATTCGAAGAACTGCAGTGATTTGTGCGTCAGTTAGAGTGGCTCTTCACGAAGATTTATTTATCTTCACTAGAGAGAACAGTTTCTCACACAGATACGTAGAGCCAAACATTGATAGTAGTTTGGCAGCCATTTTGTGAATATTTGGGAGATATGTTTGCGAAAAATGTACATAAAAATGTGATAGGCTTGTTTGTAATTCATATTAGCCTTCAGCTCACTATCATATCGACTTGTGAGCAATTCGCACTGCAGATCAGATGGAACGTTGTCAATTATTGAAGTGGTTGGAAGGCGCGCAGCAAACACTTTTAGATTCACTGATAAATTGTCCATATCTATAAATTGGTGGAAAATCTATATATATAAAGTAGCTTGTCCTGACTGACTGACTGACTGACTGACTGACTGATTCATCATCGCCGAGCCAAAACTACTGGACATAAAGAAATGAAATTTTGGAGATATATTCATATTAAGATGTAGGTGCTCGCTAAGAGAGGATTTTTGGATATTCCGTCGCTAAGGGGGTGAAAAGGGGGGTGAAATTTTAAAATGAGTGTGTCTATATCTCAAAACTTTAAAAGTTTACAGATGTGAAAATTGGTATTTAGAATCTTCTTTAAAAATAAGGAAACACGTATTTTTTTGTTTTGAGACAATCCCAATAGGAGGGGCACAAAAGGGTGAAAAAGGGGTTGAATGCCTTTAATCGGGATACCGGTACTTATATCTCAGAAACTGAAGATATTAGAGACATGAAAATTGGTACTTTTGATCTCTTTTAAAAATAAAGAAACACGTATTTTTTTGTTTGGGGGAAATCCAATTAATGGGAGGGTGAAAAGGGGGTGAATTTTTAAAATGGGTGCATCTATATCTCAAAACTCTTAAAGTTTACAGATGTAAAAATTGGTACTTAGAATCTTCATTAAAAACAAAGAAACACGTATTTTTTTGTTTTCGGAAAATCCCAATAGGAGGGGTGAAAAGGGGTGAAAACGTGGTTGAATGACTTTCATGAGGATACTTATATCTCAGAAACTGAAGATATTACAGACCTGAAAATTGGTGTTTAGGATCTCCTTTAAAAATAAAGATATACATATTTTTTGTTTTTGGAAAATCCAATTAATGGGGGGTGTGAAAAGGGGGTGAATTTTTAAAATAAGTCTATCTATATCTCAAAACTTTTAAAGTTTAAAGATGTAAAAATTGGCATTTAGAATCTCCTTTAAAAATAAAGAAACACGTATTTTTTTGTTTTCGGAAAATCCCAATTGGAAGGGTGGAAAAGGGTGAAAAAGCGGTTGAATGCCTTTAATGAGGCTACTTATATTTCAGAACCTGAAGATATTACAGACCTGAAAATTGGTATTTGGGATTTACTTTAAAAATAAAGAAACAGGTATTTTTTGATTTTGGAAAATCCAAATAATGGAGGGTGAAAAGGGGGGTGAATTTTTAAAATGAGTGTGTCTACATCTTAAAACCTTAAAAGTTTACAGATGTAAAAAAATGGTATTTAGAATCTCCTTTAAATATACAAGAACACGTATTTTTTGCTTTCTTTAAATCCCAATAGGAGGGGTGTAAATGGGTGAATAATGGGATGAATGCCTTTAATGAGGATACATATATCTCAGAAACTGAAAATATTACGGAACTGAAAATTTGTATATGGGAGCTCCTTTAAAAATAAGGAAACACGTATTTTTTGTTTTTGGAAAATCCAATTAATGGGGGTTAAACAGGAGTGACAAACTGGGGTGAATTTTTTGAACGACTATATCTACAGAATATCTGAGAAACGTAAAATGTTATAGACGTAAAAAGTGGGTATTTGGAATCTCCTGTAAATGTAAAGAAAGATAGGTGATTTGTTTTCGGAAACTCCACGTAAGGGGAAATAAAAAGGGGTGAAATTTTAAAAAGCGAATTTCTACAGTATATCTCAAAAACTTAACATGTTACAGAAGTGAAAAATGGTATTTTTATCTCTATTAAAAATAAAGAAACGTGTATTTTCAGCTTTCGGAAATACCACTTGCGTGGAAGGGGGGGGGGAGGTAAAAGTGACTGAAAATGGTGTTGAATTCTTTTAATTAGGCTACTGATATCTCAAAAATGAAGATATTACAGACGTGAAATCTGCTTTGGAATCTGCTTTAAAAGTAAAGAAACACGTATTCTCGGAAAATCCAATGAAGGGGGGGGTGAAAGAATTGAAAAATTAATTGAATTAATTGTATGAGAATACATACATGTAATAGAAACTAAAGTTGTTACGGACGTGAAAATTGGTATTTGAATCTCCTTAAACAAAGAAAAACGCGTTTGGGGGGCGGGAGTGAAAAGGAGTTGAATTCCTTTCATGAAGACACATAAATCAAAAACTGAAGAAGTTAGAGTCGTGATAATTACTATTTAGAAGATCCTTTACTATTAAGGAAACAAGTATATTTTGCCGGAAAATTCACTTACGGGGTGGGGTAAAGGGGAGTGTGAAAGGAAGTGAAAATAAAGTGAATTATTTTTATGGGGATACTTATATCTCAAAACTGAATGTAACAGATGTGAACATTGGTGTTTGGAATATCTTTTAAACATAAAGAAACACGTCTTCTATTTTTTTTTTGGGGGGGGGGGTGTAAATAAACTTAACGGCGGTGGGGTGTAAAAGGAGGTGAGATCAATTGATTTTACTGTTCATAATGTACTTAAGGAGCCTCCGTTGCTCAGGCGGCAGCGCGCCGGCCTCTCGCAGCTGGGTTCCGTGGTTCAAATCCCGATCACTCCGTGTGACATTCGTGCTGGACAAAACGGAGGCGGGACAGGTTTTTCTCCGGATACTTCGATTTTCTCTCTCATCATTCATTCCAGCAACACTGTCCAATATTTCATTTCATTTGTCATTCAACGATCATTGCCCCAGAGGTGTGCTTCGGCAGCCGGCACAATTCCTATTGTCGCTGCTAGATGGGGCTTTATTCATTCCATTCCTGACCCTGTCGAATGACTGGAAACAGGCTATATAGTTTCGATGTACTTATTCTGATCATAAACCGATCATTTTTAATCTTTCCTGGGCTGGTTTTCAACAGCCATCTTTTCCTTCGGAGAACGTTCTTAGATTACAGTAGATCCTCCTGGCATGTAAATAAAAATTTAAACACATTTGAAATAAACGATAGGAATGAGATGGACCGTCAAATTGTTCACCTCTATAATAAGGTCAACAATGCACGGAAGTATGTCATTGGTATCGCCAGAAATCCCGCACACTTGCCTACGCGCGACGATGGTGCTGGTCACATTGTAACAATGACACTGGCAGCAGATGTAATTTACCGCCAAGTAGCGATCTTGCAGCTTGCTGTGGGGTTCAGAACATCTTTTAATAATAATAATAATAATAATAATAATAATAATAATAATAATAATAATAATAATAATAATAATAATAATAATAATAATAATAATAATAATAATGTTCTGGACCGTTGTCAAATGTGCGGACCCCCCTGGAAAATGGTCCTGGACGGGTAATGACTAAGAATGCAGTCCGGCCGCGGGTTCAGTACCGCCAAGGCACCTAAGACGACACCACGCCGGATCTCCTGAAGGATTTGATCCATATTAAAAACGCTTATAGGAAAAGATGGCAAAGATTTAGGGACCCAACTGACGGGGTGGAATATCTGGACCTAGCCCGGGAAGTACGAAATCGATTGCTGGAAAGAAGGATTGAAAAATGTGAGGAAACATACCGTAATCTATTAGAAAACGAGTCAGATCGCGAATTTTGGCGGATTCTCGCAGAAAACGAGTCAGATCGCGAATTTCGGCGGATTATATATCTAAAACAATTAGCATTCAATTATAAATTTCAGTATAATACCGTAGCGAAGCACGGGTATCTTGCTAGTTATTTCATAAGACTCACAGGAGTGTTTGAAAATGTCTGCAGTTGATCTTGACTTAACTAGATTTCCTCATTGGCAATTTGGGGAAATGGGATAACTCACCTTTCGAGATCTGACGTTGCCAAAGCTCCAACATTTACTTGAAAGCAGTAATACGGTCTACAAAATGTGTAATAAGTATGTTACTTCCCTGCAACTTAAGATTAAGTTTATTCAAGTGGAATGTGATGTCGGTGAGAAACGCTAACTCATTAATCCATTTACGGACAGTGAATTCATGGATAGGACCTTCTTTATTTCTATGAATAAACCTATTTCGTCCAACAAATTAAAAAAAAGTAATTTAACATATTGCCGAGTCATCGAACTTCACAAAAGTACATAATTTCAGCAAATTAACACTCAATATCCTTCAGTAGTGATGTAAATTGTATTTTTTCCTCAGTCCATGACTCTTAATGAAATTAACTGTCCGACTCGTTGGCTGAATGATCAGCGTACTGGCCTTCGGTTCAGAGGGTCCCGGGTTCGATTCCCGGTCGGGTCGGGGATTTTAACCTTCATTGGATAATTCTATTGGCTCGGGGGCTGGGTGTTTGTACTGTCCCCAACATCCCTGCAACTCACACACCACACATAACGCTATCCTCCACCACAATAACACGCAGTTACCTACACAAGGGCTGCACTCGGCTAGAAATAGCCACACGAAATTAAAAAATAAATTTTATTGAAATTAACTGTTCTCACTACTATGATCATGACGTTTGCCATTGTGACGTATATTGCACACAGGTTCTGTTGATGAATCAAACAATTAACTGCCATGAACCTCACTCCGTGTTGCACTAACTTGTGTCTCAAGCGAGTTATACGCCCTGCTCTATATCCGACCATGCAGGGTGCTCTATCAGTGGCAAATGAAACAACCTTTCTCCCTGGTAGACCAAACCTGATAAATACATCTTCGACGGATTCCAGTATGTCATCACCTGTCGTGGTTTCTTTGAGAGGATATTAGTCAAACATTTCCTCACTCACTAATAAGTTTCTGCCAACAACTCTATTAAATATTGCCAGCTGGGCTGTGTCCGTTAAGTCGGTACTCTCATCTAACCCATGGCTAAATTGTTAGCGTGCTGGCCTTTGGTCACAGGGGTCCCGGGTTCGATTGCCGGCAGGGTCGGGAATTTTAACCTTAATTGGTTAATTTCGCTGGCACGGGGGCTGGGTGTATGTGTCGTCTTCCTCATCATTTCCTCCTCATAACGACGCGCAGGTGGCCTACGGGAGTCAAATCAAAAAACCTGCATCTGGCGAGCCGAACTTGTCCTCGGACACTCCCGGCACTAAAAGCCATACGCCATTTCATTTCATTTCATTTCATTTCTCATCTAATGCAATAGAAATCACTATGAAGTTCAAAATGACATCCATTAGTTGTTCCACAACATCACCTGACAAACTTTTGATTCGATGAGTGATAGTGCGCCAGGAAAGACTCAAACTTGCGAATGAATGTGATAATTGTGGACACAGTTAGTCTACTACGACTTTCACACTATGCTTCAGAAATTCGCCGTCACAAAATGGTCAGGAAGAATGGACATTCTGTAACTAGAACGAAAATCTTCATCGGAAGAGGAGGCATCACATTCCTGAGTACGTAATAAACGGATTTGTAATGTCAAAGGAAAACTTTGTTTATTGGACACCATAATTAAACTAATAATAATTATTATTACTATTATTATTTCGTGTGGCTATTTCTAGCCGAGTGCAGCCCTTGTAAGACAGACCCTCCGATGAGGGTGACTATATCGTATACACAGTAGATACAACATTATAATACGTGCCTCTGCTTTAGTTTAACCCTCTACACTTCCATATTGGAAGCGATATGTTCTGTAGTGACGTTCTAAACTGTAATTTTTATGCCTGATATATTGCAACATACTAAACATTGCGCTTCTTCTTCGATTTCGGTGAACAAATAAGCACACTCTCAACTGGTTGAACTGTACAATAGAACGCCGCTTTATCGTATTGCTTTGAACAGATATTTTAACTACACCACGTACTGTACGAATGTATTTTGTAAATATAATATATTCAATCAGGTACATTGCTGTGGCTTTGCTTGCGCTTTGACTCCGCATAACGCTATCTAGACTTTACAGCACGAACTACTGCTCTCGGCTCTCCCCACGCTCACGCTGTTAGCTCAAGAAGCGAGGCTCTCTTATTGCCCACCTATGCACTATTGTGTGTTTCTGTGGCGGTTAGTAGTGTGGCGTGATATGAAGAGTTGTGTGTTGGGACAAACACTAATACCTTGTCCCCGAGTCAGAGGAATTAACCAGATGCGAATAAAATGTACAACCCGGCCGCGATCGAACCTGGGACCCTCTGAACCGATAGCCTTAAATTGACCATTCAGCCAAGGAACCGTTCTAACATTTCTTCAGCTTACCTCAGTAATTTTTGGGGAAGCTGGAGCTACCCAGGCTCATGATGATTTTGACCAGGGCCAGATGCCATTCCTGAAGACACACGTGGTTTGAGAAAAAAATTCAACCCAGTACCCAGGATCGACCCTCAGACTTCCGGATGGATAGCCAGAAGCAAAACCATTGCCAGCAAGGTAGCCAGTAGCTAAGCCATTGAGCTAATCACGGCCCGTAACCACGCCCCTCCACCACCAACAGTAAATCTGATGACATGAGCTTGAAGTTCTTGAGAAACTTCAAATAACCCGTCATTTTGGGCCAAAAACGTCAGTATTCTACTGCTTGACTCACTTAGTCTAGAATTTAAGTTATTATTATTATTATTATTGTTATTATTATTATTATTATTATTATTATTATTATTATTATTATTATTATTCTTAAATGATTAACACAATGAAAACAGGAAAATTTAAATTAACTGGGATGCTAGGAATTCGGCTGATATAACATTGCTACCGAGCTCGATAGCTGCAGTCGCTTAAGTGCGGCCAGTATCCAGTATTCGAGAGATAGTAGGTTCGAATCCCACTGTCGGCAGCCCTGAAAATGGTTTTCCGTGGTTTCCTATTTTCACAGCAGGCAAATGCTGGGGCTGTACCTTACTTAAGGCCACGGCCGCTTCCTTCCCACTCCTAGCCCTTCCCTGTCCCATCGTCTCCATAAGACCTATCTGTGTCGGTGCGACGTAAAGCAGCTAGCAAAAAAAATATATATATATAACATTGCTAGGGCACAGACCTTAATGTGCGATTTTATTCCAACGATGAATATAATACTTGCTGATAACCAAGAGCTAATCAAATACAAAAGCAAAGGTTGATGGGCTACAAGATTTATGAAGTGTGTCAAATATCCTTTGGATCCAATGATAGTGAGTGGCATGTTCCCTCGTTGTTGTCGTCCCCGAGTTGCTGTGATAGGAGGCAAGATAAAGGAGACGCGTCCGGTAGACAAAGGATCGTGTCATCCTCGCACCGACCACATATTTGTAGCAACTTGCTCCTTCAAGCGAACATATCCTGAATAATCTCCGTGCTCTACCATCAGATGGGATGAATACGTTGTAAGAAGGGGTATGATATGCTACAGTAGGCGCTTCTACTTTAAGGACAAATATGAAGCGCAAAGAGATTCCCTTTTTGAAAGCTAATCTGACCCAACTGTGAGTTGCTTAAAGTATCATACTCTGTAAAGTGTAATGCAGAATTCGATTTAACTCGTAAAGGTAAAAATCAGTTTAAGTGTAAAAACTCATATTATTATTATTATTATTATTATTATTATTATTAGAGCCTCCGTGGCTCAGACGGCAGCGCGACGGCCTCTCATCGCTGGATACCGTGGTTCAAATCCCAGTCACTCCATATGAGATTTATCCTGGATAAAGAGGAGGCTTTTCTCCGGGTACTCCGGTTTTCCCTGTCACCTTTCATTCCAGCAACACTCTCCATTCTCATTTCATAGCATCTATCAGTCATTAATAAATCACTTTGGGAGTGGCGACCCCATCGTACTAATAGCCTATATCTCCTTCATTCATTCCATTCCTGACTCAGTCAATGACTGGAAAACAGGTTGTAGGTTTTCATTTTCATTTTCATTATTATTATTATTATTATTATTATTATTATTATTATTATTACGCTTCTTCTTCTTCTTCTTCTTCTTCTTCTTCTCCTCTTTCTCCTCCTACCCCTTTCCCTACACCTGTGCGGTCGCGGGCACGAACTGTGTTGCACATGTGGATTTGGTAGCTTTACGGCCGTATGCTCTTCCTGACGCCACCCTACGCGCAGGGATATGATTACTATTGCCTATTTCTGTGCTGGTTGACTGAATATGAAGAGGGGAGTGCTGGGACAAACACAAACACCCTGTCATCAAGCCAGAAGAATTAATCAAAGCTGACTATTCAGCCAAGTAAAAGTAAAATTATAACTGGGTTTAGTTCAATTTTTGTCTGTATGTATACAGAATGTTTGTTTGTTTGTTTGTTTGTTACGTCATGGGAAATGACTAAACGGAATTTCTCAAAACTCGTTATTTATAGCGGAGTTGTACACTAGGATATATAGTGGGTGTTTCCGTGCTGATACTGACTTTCAGGGATAGTGAAGAAGGGAACATGTATCAATCTGAGATAGGGAACACCAGTCCAGAAACGCCTCAGTCGAATCTTACACGCCAACGCCGTTTTTCGTAGGTTCCAGCTCTGTCAACGTATGCAGGTTCACCATGATGCGGTCCCAGCCCACTTTTCACATGCTATTCGAGAACACTTTAATCAGACGTTCCCGAAAAAGTAGTTAGGAGGATGGGGGCCTTTTGCGTAGCCACCTCGTCCGCCTGATCCGATCCAATTTGATTTCTTCATGACAAGAATCCTCACTGCCAGTGACATTACTACAACGGCGCCAAAGATGTTCGACGAAGCAAGTGGATGTGCGGTTTGGGTCATGTAACTATCTTCTTGAATTCGGGAGATGGTGGTTTCGAACCCCACTGTCGGCAGCCATGAAGGTGGTTTTCCGTAGTCTTCCATCTTCACACCAGGCAAATACTGGGGCTGTATGTTAACTAAGAGCACGGTAGCGTCCATCTCACTCCTAGCCCTTTCCTATCCCATCGTTGCCATACGACCTTTCTCTGTTGGTGCGACGTAAAGAGAAGTCCTCCCGAATATCGAACTTACTGTGACGTCATGTCTTCATCGAAGCTGAGGGACGCTATTTTGAACAGCTGTGGTAAATATTTCGCAACGTATGTATGGAGCGCAGGTAAATACAGGTATTAACTCCATACACAGATTATCAGTTTTTTAAATTCCACGTAATAAGAATTCCAAAACAAATTTGGTGTATACCCAACGACCGACACGTTCCCAGGCTGGAGTTCCCTATCTCAAATTATGTCATGTACCTTTCTTCAGAGTCCTTTTTTTTTTTTTTTTTGCTAGGGGCTTTACGTCGCACCGACACAGATAGGTCTTATGGCGACGATGGGATAGGAAAGGCCTAGGAGTTGGAAGCAAGCGGCCGTGGCCTTAATTAAGGTACAGCCCCAGCATTTGCCTGGTGTGAAAATGGGAAACCACGGAAAACCATTTTCAGGGCTGCCGGTAGTGGGATTCGAACCTACTATCTCCCGGATGCAAGCTCACAGCCGCGCGCCTCTACACGCACGGCCAACTCGCCCGGTCAGAGTCCTTTCATCATCATCATCATCATCATCATAATCATCATCAGAGAAAGTCCTATGTAAAATGATTCTCATACAGCATACAGCGGCGTAGCAGTAGTAAGGGTCAAACAGGAAGAGGTAATTTACCAGGTGTATGCATAAGTTTTTTGTAGCTTTGTGCTAAAGAAGACACGTAATTTTCATGGGAAATTCATTTTTTGTTTATTTAAAATATTGCCCATCGGCTTCTACACACTTCGCCCATCTTTCGGGTAAGATATGAATACCATGCCAGAAAAACTGCTTGTCTTTTGCGGCAAACCATTCGTCGAGTCATTTTCCAACTTCCTCGAAACTGCTGAGCGCGTGCCCCATTGATGCGAAGAGGTGATGGACAGAGGGCGCAAGGTCGGGGCAGTACGGCGAGTGATGTCCCATCGAAAAGCGAATTCAAGACGTCTTTCACTGGTTTTGCCATGTCTTCTGGCCCATTCCGGTCGTCATTCGATCAATGCGTGATTTAAATTACTCATTTTTGGCGATGGCGTTGTGCATTAACGGTTTCGCCGGGCTTCAAGAGTTCATAATACACAATACCGCTCTGGTCGCACCAGACACACAGCATAGGCTTCATGCCGAAGCGATCTGGCCTTGGTGTTGAAGGACCGGCTTCGCCAGGTGACAGCAACGATTTTCTCCGCTTCGGGTTTTCAAAATAAATCCATCTTTTGTCACCCGTCACAATTAAGTACAGAAATGATTTTCTTTCGTGGCGTTGAAGCAGCATTTCACAGGTGACTTTGAGATTTTCCATTTGCCTTTCATTCAGATCATGTGGGATCCATTTACCGAGTTTATTGATCTTCCCCATTGCTCGTAAGCATCTGCTGATTGTTTCTTGTGACATATTTAATACTTGTGTCAATGGCTGTTGAGTTTGTGTTGGGTGATCATCCAGAGCGCGCACTGCTTTTCACATTGAAATCACCATGTTTAAATTGTCGAAATCATGTCTCTCATGTTCTAATCGATGGAGCATGTTCACCATACGTTTCTACCGGCAAACGATGACTTCCCACAGCTTTTCCGTTTGATTAAATACGGAAAGCAATGCGTGCCGCAAATGCTCTTTTTCAGACACAAACGTCGACATGATCACTGAACGATACAACACAGACGGTAGTGTTTGGTAGACTCAACTTGTGTGTGTTGGTAGGTTAATGTCAGACGAACAATCTGACGTATATGTCAAATTCATACGCTTTGAACTGTTCGCTGGCGCCATCTCTTAGTGAAACCGGAAAAGACTTACGCATACACCTGGTAAATGCCTCCGTTAACATTTGTTTAATCCAGAAACTGAACGTAACAAAAGCTGTCCAAGATATAATTTCTTGTTTTCTACGTTTCATACGTTTTACAGGACAAGGAATAACAACGGACATATTTGTGAATATCACGTTTTTCACGAACTTTCAAGAATGTCGGAAATATTAGTTCTATATAAGTACTTATATACTGAATAATTCCACACTTTTATATACAATTTTACTGTACGAGATTTGATAACGGAATTCATTAATTTAGATTTACATTACTTAAATTCATCAACGGCGAACACAGCTGATGCGAAAAAACAAATAATACTGAAATTGCAAACCTGCCCTTAACATTAAGATGACCGAGCAATTTGGCCGTGTGGTTAGGCTCGCGCAGCTGTGAGCATGCATTCGGGAGATAGTAGGGTCGAACCCCACTGTCGGCAGCCCTGAAGATGGTTTTCCATGGTTTCCCATTTTCACACCTGGCACATGCTGGGGCTGAACCTTAATGAAGGCCACGGCCAATTCCTTGCCACTCGTAGACCGTTCTTATACCACCGTCGCCATAAGACTTCTCTGTGTCGGTGCGACAAAAAGCAAATTGGAAAAAAATGTCAAGATCCGTCATCATAACATGCCATTTGACGACGGAAATATGTATCTGAATATATCCTACAGGACATGTTCAAAATTTGTACCCTCAAGTCTCACTCATAGTTCATAACGGTCTTGAAGGTCGTCGAACATGTCGATAAACGCAGGTTGCCGCAAGGACGACGGCCAGCTACTTGGAGTCAACGTCGGTCAATTATGACTTGAAGACTGAGCAAGGCGCTGCACCACAACATTTCTTCGTTTCGTCGCAAGCAAGAATTAGCATTATTTTAATGATACTGGTCGACATATTCCACGTTTCACTAGAACTGACTGTGACGAGGAGGACAACAATAGAGTGTATATAGGCGCAATCTGATGTTCTTAGAGATCGAAACTTCCAACACTACGGGCTGGAGTCGGTAGAACATAGCCGTAACACCTATTGAGGAAATATCGTTGCTCGTGACGATAACGCCGAGAGCGAAGTTCGCTCCCGTACTGACGCTAACAACATTTTTCAGCCGAGTATTTCCGACATCAATGTTGGTCCGAGTTCCTGCTATCCTAATCTCCATAACTTAGGATTTTTCGTGACTCTTACAAAATTATGTTGGCTACATATCATCTCCTTACAACTATCGATCTTGAACAGTCGACAGGGTAACAGGGTTCCTATCGTTGGTTTGGGCATCTATTACACCCGTTACGTGTACTGTCACCTTAATAGTTTCCTTGTATGAATAATAAATAGTGACCATTTTAAACAAACAAACAAACTCGCAATATAACAGCCCAGTGATGGAAATGGACTGCGAAGACGGCTGCTATCCAGCCAGATGTCCTGCAGCTTTGGGACTGCCATGCGGTCAGCGTAACCACATCTTCAGCTTTGCTTTCGTAACCGGGTAGCTATTCTAAGCCATCGTCAAATATAAACTGGCAATTATGCTGCACAAACTTCGTTCTATGGCAATTATTTCAGGAGAGAAACAATGTTACGCAATTGGTTGAGGTAAATTAATCCACGTATATGGAAAAACCCAAGGAATGGAACAATTTAGCCGTTGTGGCAGCCATAGACCATAACCTTACATTCCTTTATGTGGTGAATATTTGTGAGATGTTGACTGCGATATCAGAACAATAGAGAACTTAATTTAATTTTGTACTTGTAAATATAACTTCGGAACATGTTATTCTATCGGTCTTAGAAGTACATGGTAGGAAATATAACCCATTCAGTAGATATTATTCAAGGCATCGTTAAGTCTGTATATATAAAATAAAGAGTTTTGTGTGCGCATTGCTCAGAATTTAAAAAAAAGAATGTTATTTCTGTATCGGCCATGTCCATAGGAACAAGGAAATGCACTTTTTAATTTTCCGTCACCTCTATCTGTCTGTCTGTCTGTCTGCCTTTCTTTCTTTCTGTCTGTACGCGTATCACGAGAAAATGGCTGAAAAGAATATTGTTCATCGCGTTAACTGGTGATGGTTTTTCTCATGATTGTCTCTTAAGGTACAAAATCGCGTGGCCATCGGCCCATATCGACTAGGAAAATTGTGAAGATGATTTTGTATAATGAGAGAAAAATGTAAAGGAATTGTCGCTTGAAGAATAAGACAAGAGTGACTCACGAAAGAACGAAGGACTCCCTAATATCACAGAGTCGGAAGAAAACTTAATATGAAGGCCTACAGTATCGAAAGCTCAAAACTGATCAACAGAATCATTACATGACATTGCTCCGATGTGATTTGTCTCTTCTACTGCCATTGCTACTGCGTCCCCAGTAAAACAGAGTGCCTGAATATTGGCGGAAAGTAGCTGGGGAGTTAGATAACTTTGCACATTGCATATGATTGTCTCGTCAACAACAGGTACTACAGCTGGTCCAGTAATACAGTGAACATCGTCGTGAATGAGCTGTGGAAAGCTATCGAGAACAAGGTGTTTGTGTAATTGCATGTCCATAGCGACGCAGGATCCTCGTCTACTCAACTCAACTTCGACGCAAGATTATCACCACAACTGCATTGTTGGTTATTGTCCAAGACAGACTACTATATCGTAAACGTGTGTAATAAACGCAGTTATCTGAACAATTTTCCGCGGGAAGGACTGACTGACTGTCACTTTACTCGTCGTAGAGTTTTAGAACAATAAACATGATAAGTGGTTTCAGAGTAATTTCCTGAAGTGAAAGCGGAATAGTCTTCTATTAGGTTGGCCATTTTCCGTGACATATGTCGAGCCAAATCCTCACACATTTCAAAACTCCTCTCACTTCCTACGCAAAATATATCTCTCTGTATGGCACAAATATGGTATGAAGAAAGAAACCAAGGATACAGCCGGTCATTCTGCTTTTAAAGCAGAGAGTGAATTTGGGTCATTTATACGACGCTAGCATAGCTGAAATTCAGGAAGTGACAGATGACGTTAGGGCAAGCGGAAGGAAGACGCTACTCTTTGAACTTTTAGGAATTTAACTAGAATCAGAGACGACTTCTATCTCTCTCTCTCTCTCTCTCTCAAAGCTTCTTTTCCTCTAACTGGTCTCCGCTTCCGATTTCCTAGTAGCATCTTTACACCATTAGTCCTCATCATCAGGAGACATGAAAATTTTTGTAGTGTTTGAAATCGGAAAGAAAGAGAGTAGAGGTTCCAGCGAGACAGCATAAGAAGAAAAAGGCAAAAGATACAAACAGGAAACAAAGAAAAACTTCACAGAGTTCTGCGTCCCAAAACTTCATGTCTTCTAAAAGCAGAGACTGAAAGTCAGAACTGGTACGAAACAGAAAGAAACGAATGGCGTATAAATTATATAAGTTAATGCATTGGTCGTAAACTAAACAAAACTTTCTTAACATACGTTGTCAGTAGAAAACTTTGCCTCAATCAGTTACTTTATTTATCTCAAGGGGAAGTGATTATTTGTATCTACTTATTTGCAGCTTATAGGATGATATTTTATACTGCATTGACCATACATTGGAACATCCGTTATGCACTGTATCATAATAATATGAGGACAGTAATAATAATGTTACTGGTTTTACGTCCAACTAACTACTTTGACAGTCTCCGGAGACGCCGAGGTGACGCAATTTTTGTCTCGCAGGAGCTCTTTTACATGACAGTAAATCTACCGACACGAGCCTGACGTATCTCAGCACCTTCAAATAACACCGGACTGAGCCAGGATCGAACCTGCCAAGAACGGGTCGGAAGGCCAGCACCTCAACCGCCTGAGCCACTCAGCCCGGCAATACGAGGACTGAAAGACATATTTCTCCTGACTGAAAGTTCTACTTGAAAATATACTCGTACTTCCAGTAGTACTGAACAGTACTTAATAAACTCGTACTAATTTTAAAGTAAATAGTACTGTTATCATTTATATTCAAATTATTTCGTTCTAGTGATACATGACCATATGCACCATGTACCATAGCCAAGATTATTGTTCGGAAAGGGATTTTATCGTATTACTCAACATCACAGAGAGAACGTTTCACTATGGAAACCTTTCCGAATGAGAAACGTGTATGCAGTGTAAATCGACACGATTACTTTGAAATGAACATTAGTGTATTTCTTTTCAAGCTTCACCACCAACAATCCAGTCCTACGTATTCAAAATGCTTTATACAGAAAATATTATTCTAAAAATTGACAATGACAGCTTTTTGATTATTTAAAAGTAAAATACCAACACATTGACAGAATTTATGGGCTGCAAATCCGTTCACATATAGAGTAAAGACTGTATTTTGCTGTCACAATAAACTGACAATTGTACTGCTCCTTATCAAAGACTATTGCCGAACGTCAGAGGAAACAGATATATATAGCTTTTTGTGACCCACAATATGATCGGCGGGAAATTGGTATGTCAGCCGCTTGTGGAACAATACTGTCAACAAAAATGAGGAATCTGCTGCCGCACATACGTGAGTTGGGGAACTAATATGTGATGTAGTAAGCTTGGATATAATGTGACTTTTATCTTCCGGTCATACGGTCTGATCTCTTAAACTAGTGTGTACGATATTATCTGTAGGACTGTCAAACGTTCAAAAACAATATTACTGAAATTCAGGATTTATGCTCCAATATCTATTTCATTACTAATGGGTGTAAAATTCCTGGTACCTTCAATACGATTCTGAATGTTCATTGAACTACGTAGTACATGAGGAAGATTCTTGACTAGATGGCAGTACCATCAAATTACCTTTGGCAGCCCTGAAGATGGTTCTCCGTGGTTCCCCATTTTTAAAGCAGGCAAATTCGGGGACTGTATCTTAATTAAGGCTACGGTCGCTACCTTCCCAATCGATGTGTTAGTGCAACGTTAAACTACTAGAACATAAACATATTAAAAGTAAAATCATCTGCAGACTTAAATTTCTATTAAGAAGATGACATTTGAAATGTTCACGTCTCCTAGTTCCGTCCATAGAAACGATGCGGAAGATACGTAAATCACAGGTAGAAGAGAACGAGGGATATTATTGCTACTGAAAATGATTTGTACATTTACACTAGTGTGCAGTAACCATCTTTCCACCCAGCCGGTACGGCTTCTCTCCATGACCGACTTGATGTAAATCACGAGGAGCAAATATGAACCAATGAATTATGTTACATTCGATGTAAAATTAAAAATGGATCAAAAATGGCATCCCTTACTGAAACTTGCTAAACTTGCTATGGCTGGACAGGTGAGATTAGCCCAATGTGTTATGGTTCGAAACTTAGCCGTATGAAATATCGTTCGAAACTGAACCTTGTAGGTGGAAGGGTGTTACCCTCCACTCATCTTTTGGGGAGAGTTGAGTATCTTGTCAGTCATACCGACAAAGGCATGCAAGAGGGGAAAGAGGGTTGACACTGGAAAAGGCGGGCTGTCACAAATTTCATTATGAACTTAAATCACAGCTCATATATGGGCCACAATTATTTTTCGCAAGTGTACATTGAACACTGTCAACAAATTCAAGGAATAGTACATGCAATTAATTGTATTCCTTTCTGGCTCTAGGATTTTAATGCAAAAGGATGCATCCTTTACAAGGGCATTCTTTTATTCTGAAACAAAGTAACACGGCCCTCAAGAATATGATATGATAACTTAACGGTGCAGGAAAGGCCTAATATTTTATGGAGTACTAAATTTACATGTATATGTTATGAACGTAGATAAAGAAACTAGATACGCCCATCAGACAACAGAGCGCTGGCATTCTGAACACAAGTTGGTGGGTTCGATCCCGATTCAGAGCGGTGATATTTGTAATTGATCAAATACACCAGCATCGTGTCGGTAGATTTACCGGCACATAAATTAACTGTGGGACAAAATTTCGGCACATAGGCGTCCTCGTAAACCGTAACAGTTTTAACTGGGAATTAAAACCAATATAATGATAAAAATTAAATTCCCAGAAGGACCTGCCACTGGGGCGAAACACTGGGAATTTCACGACTGAAAATGCCTTAAGAGCTTGAAAAGCCAACGATAGTTTTATGGTAGTGGTAGTAGTAGTAGTAACGTGTGGTCTTAGACGCCTGGTGCAGATCTTTCGAGTAGAAAGAGCTATAGGCAACCTGCGCGACTGTGAGAATGGGGCCCTACCTGAAATGAGTTCTAGTGAACAGGCGACGCAAACACTTGGCCCCCAAGCAAGCGGAATTAATCAATGAAAGTTTAAAACCCCGACCCGGCCGGTAATCGAACCCGGGATCCCTTGTACCAAAGGCCATCAGGCTAACCATTATTATTATTATTATTATTATTATTATTATTATTATTATTATTATTATTATTATTATTATTAGATTCACAGCTACTCACCTCCTGAGCTCAAGGTCTTGGGACAGAATCCTGAAACAGTTAATTAGCCCTTATAAGTAGTTGAATGTGAGAACTCTGTGACTGTGGATTTATGGCATGATAAAAGACCATTTTAAGGGTGCAATTCCGGTACCACAGCAACCCTCCAATCCGACAGCACTTGAAAGGACTTTGAACGCACAGCAGCGTCTTTATTGTTGGAATGGGCGAGGTGCGTTGGTGCAATGATGAGGCCTCTAGGCTTCCAACACGATTATCAGGGGTAGGAAGGGCATTCGACTTTAAACGTCTAACCAAATTCCAAATTGACATTGGATGCTCTGTAAACCTTCTATAAGTATGGTAAATTAGCTTCGAAAATGTGAATTATGATTAGAAATTAGCAGTTAAGTTTGGTTTCGTCTTGTGGATTCGGAATATTGTTTTCCCGTGTTTGCCATAGATGATTTATTTATTTATTTATTTATTTATTTATTTATTTATTTATTTATTTATTTATTTGCACATTCTTAACAAAACCGTGGTCCATCTATATTGACTTGAGAAGTAGTTCTTGCAATTTCGTTCACGTTGTGCGATTGCTGCAGTTGTAGATTTATTCAAGGATGCTGAAGGCGCATCTGCGTAGGGGAAAATCTTCGATGTGTTAGTGCGCCCTTAAACCAGGAACAAAAAAAGAATCTGTTCCAGCTCCGGGCTGAGTATTAGAGAGGTATTTCGCTATAAACGCTAATCACGTGATTATTTTGTGGTTGGATTGGCGAATCACTTCAGGAATATAAATGAGCATCCTCAAATCAGGGATATATTACACCAACGATGATCATAATAGAGGATCTATATGAAAACACTTATTTCTACTTCATTTATCTCTCCAAGTCTGATGCTTCTGCCACGAAATCTATGCCAACGCGATTGATAATAAAGGAGAAATAAGTGGCAAATACTTTACCATTTGTTACGTTGAATGGAACCTACATCTTAAGGTAAACGAGCAAGTTTAGACATCAGTGGCTATATCTTTACAATATGTTAAAATTTAATGTGATCTCTATCGTTAAACCCAACACCCAACATTTACAAAACCTTAAACATTGACATAAGTCACAAAATTTAAGTTTTACATTAAATACAACTCCAGCTGCGTGAATTTCCATTTCGAAATATTTGATTGATATTAAAAAATGGTCGTTTTGATTAGAAGCTAGAGACAACGTCACTGAGTTTTCCCGTTATATTCCAGCTTTCGTGATCCATTTGGAACAATTTTAAGTATTGGTCACTCGGATAAGGAGCTACGATTTTTCAGAAACTCTATGAAAATCCAATACATGAATGGTCCAAGCGGCTCGAGGATTCTACCTCTCAGTTACTGATCCGTCTCGTTGTACTGCAAAGATCAGACATCTCAAACCAGACCAGATAATGGCACAACTTAGGTTACACGTAGACAAAAACTACTGTAAAATTACGTTATTATAAGGGCTAAAAGGTAACTTGAAACGGTATGAAGATCTTTCGAGATGCCAATTATATAATGTATGTACATACTGAGTGCTGAAACTGCAGCTGGACGTAGTATAACTGTAGAACAGCGATGCCATTACGAAGAGGGTGTTAGTGTCATGCATCATCATTAATTACCTGATGTGGGGGAGAGGCCAAGCTTCCGACATGAGCGCCTGTCGTATTACTGAGCTCGGATGTCGTTCGTCACCCATATTTCAATCTCGTATCATAACCTGGGACACTTCTTCCACGTCACATAAAATGTTTGCTGCTCTTACTACTGCAAGTTCTTTTCCGTCTCAAGGAGTGAACCAAAAATGAGCATATTCGATAAGTTACTTTTAGTGCAAGAAATAACAATTCTACCATCGCACACCAAAACAATGCCGATAAAGTTCGTCCATTGGCATGAGTTCGTGAGTCTCAAATTGTAAAGATACAGCCACTGATTTCTAAACTGGCTAGTTTACCTTAAGATGTAGGTTCCATTCAACGTAACAAATGGTAAAATATTGGTAACTTATTTCAGAAATCTATGACAATCCAAGGAGCTACGATTTTTCAGAAACTCTATGAAAATCCAATACATGAATGGTCCAAGTGGCTCGAGGATTCTACCTCTCAGTTACTGATCCGTCTCTTTGTACTACAAATATCAGACATCTCAATCCACATTTCGTGAACGACAGACCAGATAATGGCACAACATACACGTAGACCCTACTAATGACATTAAGCTGATTTTCATTCGAAATCGGCTGGTCATTTCTTTGGTGCGATTCAATTGACATTTACGCGTTATATCGACTGGATTACTCACTGAGTAGTCAGTAGCCTAATGAATCAGGCGCCTGGTCGATACCAGTGCACAAGCTACAGGCTTCAGGGATGATCGGGAAAGCAATCAAGGCAGCTCACAATTATATTTTTATCAGGTTAGATCACAACCATGAAATAGAAACATCATAGCAGAAATGTTATTATGTGTGTGCATCATTGTTTACACTGATCTGAGTTACGGAATGCGGAGTCGCATAAAACTGAAATAATTTTTCTCCATAAAATTATCTACAGGTAAGTTCAAACATTTGTTCATATGCTTCTATGAACATCTTTCTGACTAGCACTTTTTCTACGTCATATACAATTTTTGTTGCTCTTACTACTGCAAGTTCTTTTCCTTCTCAAACAGTGAACTAAAAATTCGCATATTCGATCAGTTAATTTTAGTGCAAGCAATAAAAATTCATCTATGGAACAACAAAATAATGCCAGTTAAACTCGTTCAAATTTCTGGTAGGCTTACCGGTCAAGTATACTTGGAGTACGTATACTGTAGGTAGCGTATTGTGAAAGCAACATCTGTGTGATATTCACACTTATCAGTTTATCTGGCAGAAGGGATGGGAAATGTTTTATTTTAATTTAAATTGGCGTTGTTCATGATGGGGAAGTGAATAACAATTAGTGATCCCGTAAAATTTGTTCTTACTGGGAATTTAAACATCTCATCCCCGGCTGCAGTGACATCTCTCATCGAGCATGATTATTAATTAAACTAATTACTTTAAATAATTAGATTAGGTGAAGATTTCAACATACAGTACTACCTAAAGAACTTACATTTGAACTCCTTAATTCTTGATAATAGGAGTGAAGAGTTACCATTTCTTGACGTCACTCGAGAGGATATTTCATGAAAGAGAATAACGTCTAACATGCTATCGACTGCATGTAGATTACACGCTGCACTCAGCACCATGTTCAGAGCTCGGTCTACATGCCCAACAGGGCAGAACGGAATCCCCATATATACTTTTTTACCGACAGCAAACTGAATATTCAACAAGCCATCAGGGGAATTGCAGTTTTCCATTACGGCCAGTTATTCTTCGTAAGAGTGTAGCAATAAGCGACGTAACCCGTTAGTGAGCGTTTTCCAATTCCCTATCGTAACAAGTCTTACCTCCATAGTTCATTCGTTTGCTCAAAGAATACATCGAAAGCAGTCGACTCCGTATTATGTAACAGTTTAAACCAATGAAACCAAGCTCCTTGGCGTATTTACATCGGAAGAGTTGATCACAAAGAAATAAGGACTTTGGTCCTATTTACTTCCGGGCATATAAGTTCTGTCTCGCACAGATAATATCTCAGCATTCACTATACTTGACGAGAAAGGTAAGATGTTTTCCCATTATAATACACTTTTGGCACTGCCATCGCTCTTGCTGTTAATACCTGATTTACTGACTACTCTGATATACACGTTCTGTTTCCATGCAGCGGGAATGTTACTTGATATTTTACACTTATTGCAACTTACACATTTAGATCCAAATATTTTGAATGGGCTTTAATTTACTTCGGAATCGGCCTGTTTAACTACAACTCGAGTAAGGTTTTGAATCAATGTTCCAGGATTGTAATAGAGACTAAGTATAACTATGGTTGAACATTATTCCAAACGCAATGCCATGAAAAAATTTCTCACAAAGGGCTAAATCGAACCCGCGAACAAATAAAACGGTTCGTTATTTGTGGCGCAACATACCTCTGTAACGTTCCGATCTACAGAAATATGGCCGTTTTTCTCCAGACGGTCCAGGGTTCTCAAGATCCATGGATTGAAACCTTTCGCTATTAGAGTCGGTTTTCGTTCTTCGTAAGAATGAGTCAGCCTTGTGGAAGTTCTCTCCTCAAGATTAAACTTTCCGAAAGGGAGAAAATCTATAAAAGAACGCTAATCCTGTAATTACTACTATCACGTTTTTGTTTCATTTCAGTGCAGATGCTTGAGGGATTGTGGTCAACGTCTTCACGTATTTGCCGTCTGTGCAAATTCTGTCCGATGACTGGCATTATTTCATATCTGTAGTTTTGTAATGAACAAGGTTGGAATGAGGAACTACGTCACCAAGGCATAGACGGTTTACCTGGAATTGGAATGGGAAAATCACGAAAAATGCTTCGAGAATGACTAATAGATTGAAACGAATTCGCTCCCGGAAACTGGATGTCAGCAATTACCACCTCAAATCTTTCAGGTACTCTAGTTAATAATAATAATAATAATAATAATAATAATAATAATAATAATAATAATAATAATAATAATAATAATAATAAATACATACATACATACATACATACATACATACATACATGCATAAAATTTGAAAGGCCTTGTTTCCACACGTTAAGCACAATCCCTTCCTCTGCAACTGACGGGTCGTAGAAAACTAGATCTATTCCAGCGGAAGAGCAGAAGGGGATCGAAGAGGTTGTCATGCAAGGCTCGTTCCCTCACAGCAGACGGAGAGCTCTTATAGAAATCCCTTGATTTCTTGGAGATTAAACTTACTCTTGCTCAAAAGGTAGTAGCAATCTAGTGGAAGATTAGAAGTCCAGATGGTGGATTGAACATATAGCGAGTTCCTCCGTGTTTAACTAAACTACCCACAACGTAAAATATTAGATGCTTCGGAATAAGCTGAATTCACATAAAACCTGCACACAGAGTTCATAAAACAGTAGATAAAATGATTCAAGGATGGAAGGCTTATTCATTTCAGTACATTCGTTCTTTATCCAGGAAACGTTTTTTACTTTTACAATTTGCTTTACGTCGCACCGACAAAAATAAGTCTTTTGGCAACAATGGGATAGGGAAGCCTATGAGATGGAAGGAAGCGGTCGTGGTCTTAATTAAGATACAACACCAGAATTTGACGGTGTGAAAATAGGAAATCACGGAAAACCATATTCAGGGCTGCCGACATTGGGGTTCGAACCCACTATCTCCCAGATGCAAGTTCACAGCTGCGCGCCCCTAACCCTACCTGTTAATAAAGATGCGAACGAAGGACTATTCTAAAATAATAGTGTTCAGCGGCTAGTGTGTATTGTGTACGAATGACATCTCCATGAAATAAAAGTTAAAAAATGAAATATAGTGGTCATTAATTGAATAATGAAAGGAAATATCCCCAGGAATAAGACAGCAGATGATATCTATGAACATATATTAAACGTTCTCATTGTTTTGCCAGTGGAGTGATTATAGTAGCAGTACGTATCAGGAAACTGCGAATCTGAACTTAATAGCCAGAAGTTATTTGCAGGCAGTCCGAGGATGCAGGAACTCGTCGGTTTAAGATTCCAGAAGAAGAACAGGAAGAAGGGATTTTGAAAAAGGGGTATTGAGCATTTATATCACATTTTAGTATGAATTTTACATTTTGTCGTTTATCAAATCTCCTCACAAGGAGGTGTACAAGTCAGGAAGAATGAAAATACAAACGTACAAGCTTTCATAAGCATTTTGCGCAATATTGCTTACTGCGAAACACCACCGTTCCTACCGATAGTATTCACTATGTCCTCCACCCGAAGACTATTTTGATCTTCAACAGCTCCACCATCAGATGTCACTGCAGAGGTGTACTAGGGAAATTATGAATGAGGTAGTTCCCTGCTCCTTTCCTCACTAACAAAATGGTGCTTTTATATACAAGTCTGTCAATTACACTGAAATGTATATTCCAACCAATTCAGCAAGCCATACATTCACACATTCATCACAGGGACTGGCTGCACTAGGAATGGTGTAACTAGCATCGCTCAATTCATTCACTTTCAGATTCTCACAGTACAAGGTCAGAGTGAAATAGATCCATAAACGGGCATTTAGTACGACAAAGAAAGATTTTCAATAATGAGGATATTTTTTGATTCGTGTAGATATAAATATGCTTTTAACTTCCATTTAAGTATGAACATCAATTTAAATATGGTCATATAACGGTTGATCAATAGTTCACTAAAAGGGTACACTCGGGAAACTATTGTGATCAGGAAGCAGGATTGTTTCTCCTAATCCCTGGAAGTGCATTTTATGGTGTACAGAAATACAGTGTTCAAAGATTTTAGCACATCGGTAAAGCAACAATGCCGAAAGCAGATCGTGTAGCATACTAGTGACAATGAAATTAAACGCTGAAAGGGAAGGGATCGAACGCTTTTAGAGTCATCTATCTTGAGTAGTCAATACAGATATAACATTTTAGCCCATTCATTACAAGCCACCGGGCGAGTTGGCCGTGCGGTCATGGGCGCGCGGCTGTGAGCTTCCATCCGGGAGATAGTGGGTTCGAATCGCACTGTCGGCAGTCATAAAGATGGTATTACCGTGGTTTCCCACTTTCACAGGAGGCAAATGCTGGAGCTGTACCTTAATTAAGGCCACGGCCGCTTCCTTCCAACTCCTAGGCCTTTCCTATCCCATAGTTGTCATAAGACCTATCTGTGTCGGTGCGACGTAAAGTCACTAGTCATTAAAAGGCTCTTCGGAAATAAATAGTGGGCTTCGTAATTCAATAATATTATCACTAGCTATGATTCAAATTTTGATTAGTATATGAGATTTTCAAAATAGAAAATTGCATATCCGTGGCTGGAATTCCGATTAACTGTAAGTCTCCCGACTTATAATAATATTAAAGCCTCATAGAAATCTAAGATCACTCGCTTCTGTATAAGAATATAAATAACAGGAATAACGTATTCTGAAACTCTTTCCAGAAGTTGTTTCAAGTTCAGGGTCGTATTCAGCATGAGTGACGCGACATCAGTGCACATTCTTACAATAGTTAAATAGAATAAATCCATGACATTCGGGTAAAAGTAGGCCTACGTACGTCTATTTTTACTTATTTTAAATTTAATATGGCAAGTAAAAGAACTTGTATTGCTCTACCAGTCATTTAACTCCTAGCACAATTTTAGAAGTTACCACCAGGTCAAAATTGCGCAAGCAGTACAATGCATAATTTTGGTTGAGTAAAAATATCACTTTCCATTTGTTACATACCACGATTAGAAACAAATTAATTAATATATCATTGTTTTATTTCTTATTTTATACTCTAATTAAGTTGTGTGTATTTCAGGTACAATTCTCTTACTATATATTTTTCTTTTCAGTTAATTCATAAAGGGTATTTATTCAAAAGTTTGTTTCGGGAGACTGAAGAACATAACAGTTGTAAATATTGTCAAGTTAACTTGTGTATGTATTCTCAAACAAAATTATGTACTTCATTTTGATTTTTCATTGGGGAAATCTCCACAAATTCACTAATGCTATTTTACTTGCTTCCACAAAAATATTGGTAAAGTAAACCTATTTCTGTACACTTAATTACTTTACCTCCGGTAATAGTTTTGATCAAAGGTTTGTTTCTTGTATTTGGCAGATAGTAAAACGATATATATTCCGTCATATGTCATTATTGTATACCTACTTCAGTTCACGTATTTGCATCCGCTATTTTTACATAGCAAATCCCTGATTTATTGGACGAATATTAATGTTTGGCGCTCTTTCTTGATTTGAGAATTGCGTATTTTTTCCCTACATCCACAGAAATAGTTTCATTAAATAACTTAAAGTACAATACGTAAGGTTATCTAATACAAAATCTCACTACGAAAAACGTACGATGCGATTAATTGCCTGTAAAGTGTTTGGACAAAGGCAGTTAACACGGCTCTAAACATTGTCACGGAATAATTTCCAGCTGTTAGAGAATGATTATCACCACACTGGCTATATATATGTCAGTTAGGGCTACATTTCAGCGTGTAATGAACGTACTGCGAGGCCGGGAGGAAACAGAGGAGGCAACTGAGGGCAGGAAGTAGTCTTCCGCCCGCAGGGATACTCACTCGTATTTATCTCTACCACATGAGAAAGAATGTTTCTGCTCACAAAACAAATGTGTCTTCCTGAAAATACCTCTTACTTAACCTGCCATTCTCAGTGTACGTAGATATTTAAACTTCTACCTGAGCAAGTGAGTGAAATATCCATGGAACTCAACGAACACTGGAAGAATATAAGTGACATGCAGTTACCTGCATTCCATGCACACTCTCGTACGGTAAGTTCATACCTAAGGGGGAAGTTCACAGAGTACAAAAAATACAAACATTACAAAAATTAGCATACCAAATGCTGGTAAATTGAACATATTTATTACTACAATAACTTAACTGTTTCTTGATTATACATAGTTTTCCCTATACACAACATACCATATTAACAGATTACAACATCGCAGTTGTAGTTAATCTAAGTGAAAATAATTGTAGAACTCCACGAGGTAGTTTTGCGATCTAAATTTACGGTCCGGTGATTTATTATACGTCTTAGATATGGAAGCAAATGGAAGCCATAAAATTGGATAGTACCCTTATAACAAAGAGGACAACCTTCGCTCAATTAACGTTAAGTAAAATGCCACAAAACAATGAAAAGGTTGAACTGAATAAATATTCCTTGATTTATACAAATATTTATTGGATTTCGAGTTCATACCCTGCAGCACATTATATGATTTGTACGATTTAACAAGTCACATATATCGTATATAACTAATTGCAATATCTTTCTTACCCTATCAAGGAGTTAGAGACATCGTAATCTGCACCAATCTACATAGCTGTAATTCTTTGGGATTAATATTAGGAGACGTGAACAACAATTTGTTTTAACTTAAGCCTATAATACTAGCTTTTTTTGTAGGATTGAAGGTATAACATGAAAACTGCCATCATACATTGGAGTCGAACCAATCATCTTTAGGTCTTTTCACAATCAGTGTGTTAACATGCGGGATAATAGAAGTTCGTAATAAATTGAATAAATAGCGTAAAGCATTCTTAAGATTAAATTTTTATGTCATAAGAGATTTTGAGCCGCATTGTATTAATCGTTTCGTCGCATACTTTCATACCTCCGTACCTTGGATGCTACTTTATGGCCAGGGCAGATTTTCATCAAAACAGCATTCAAGGAATTAACATTCTAAATTTTTCCCCTTGAATTTTACGCTACTTCTTGACATGTGTTGAATACAATGAAATTTTAACACAAAGTAATTCCCCACTTCGCAGTAAGATCTTATCGTGTTTCATGAACAATACATTAATATAATTAAAATAATATTTTTTCTTCCTCTTCTTCTTCTTCTTCTTCTTATAATAATAATAATAATAATAATAATAATAATAATAATAATAATAATAATAATATAATAGTATTATATTATATTATATATTATAATTATATTTATTATTATTTTATTATTATTATTATTATTATTATTATTATTATTATTATTATTATATGTCTACCCCTTAGTCCCGTTTCCTGATACAGGGTTGGAGATGATGGGAGATAAATATATATGGCATGATTTTACGGCCAATATGGCCCTGAGGTCGACTCAGTCTTCATTAGAAATGAATACCAATTTTTATTGAGGAGCAAATGAAGATGAAATGAACAACGGTGAGTTCTATATGGTAAGGAGGTGGAAGGAATCGGCTGTAGCTTATGAATAGGAAATCTCCCGGCTTCTTGCTGGAACTGAAAACGGAAAACCACAGAAAATCATTCTCAAACCAGCCGACAGTGGGAATCGAACTCACGCGTCTCCCGAATGCAGAGTTCGTTCCATAACTGCAGCGCGTTAACACGCGCCACTCCGTTCGGTATGACGACGACGATGATGATAATAATAAGAATAATCATAATAATGTATCCACAAAGTACTGTTACGGTTTTCGGAGAAACCGAGGTGCCGGAAATTTGCCCCACAGTTATTTTATGTGCCGGTAAATCTACCGACATAAGGGAGAAGTTGGATTCGAAATCCACTGTCGGCAGCGCTGAAGATCGTTTTCCGTGGTTTCCCATTTTCACACCAGGCAAATGCTGGGGCTGTACCTTAATTAATGCCACGGCCGCTTCCTTCCAACTCCTAGCCTTTTCCTACCCCATCGTCGCCATAAGACCTATCTGTGTTGGTGCGACGGAAAGCCACTAGCAAATAAAGTATATCGTAATGGACTTAGTTATACAATAATCATTTCTCGTTTAATTAACCATGTTAATTCAAGTACACAAATCTTAGAATTCGTAAGATGAGTCCTGAAGTGCATGTTTATATTCCAAAAGCCCCATGTTACTTCGCTCCATGAAGGACTCCAAAGAGGGAGGGATAAAACTTCTCACGTACTTCGTAACTTCTGATACTTTAAAACGATAGAAAGTTGTTTTTACTCCTTCTTCCCCTGTTATTGTTGTTAGGTTTAAGCTTGCATTGAAAGACATGGAAGTAAAGTGGAACATCACGCTTCAAACTCCGTCGGCGTGCAGACAAGGGAGAGCGATAGAGAGAGAGAGCCACACAATCAGTGACGTGGAAAGGCCGACGAGAAATTGAATCATTTTAAGATATATATATAAGAAAGCTTTCCCTATATAAGATCTCCGATCGAGATTTCCTCGCTGTCAAACTGAACAGCTGACAGTGGGCTATCGTTTCCAAATTCCGTTCGTTCGCTATTGCTACGACTGCTCTTACATATAAAAGGAGAAAAACGTGATAAAGAACGTCATTTTCTGCTGAAGGTACGCGAGACGGCGAAGCAGAGGTGGGGATGGAGGAGTTCTCAAGCGAATAGGATCAATTCCTTCTGGTTTCTATAGAAGACACTTCAAGTTTATTCACATGTCAGTTTGCAAACAATATTAAATTACATTCTATGCGACCGGATGCGTACCATAGTTGGCCGACGTGCTTGCCTTTTACGTTCAGGCCTGGGAGATCAAATAATGGTGCATTTCGTGCATTTATTTGGCCTTAATCGGTATTTGCCGTCGTGAAAATGGAAAAGTCGCGGGAAATTCATCTTCCGGGCTGCCGACAGTGGAGTTAATTTTATGGTAACCAGGGCGTCAAACCAGCCTACTGTATTTTTATACCGCAGGGGTTCTTTTACTGCTGGGCTGACTAGCTCAGGTGGTATAGCGCTGACCTTCTGAACCCAACTTAGCTGGTTCGATGCTGCTCGGTCAGGTGGTATGTGTAGGTGGTCAAATACAACCTGTGACAATAAAGTTCGGTGAATGAAGTCAGAACGGTCGGTCCGGCAAAACTGGCGACACGCAACGCTGCACCTGCGTAGCAGCTGATTTTGACCACCTGCTCCCAACGTTGTTCCGTTGAGCATCGTGTGTGTGCCGTGTAAGACCTGTTTGACACAGTGCGTGTTTAGTGCGTTGGTTCTGAACTGCGAACAGGAACATGAACGACCAAAAGATCAATGTACAGTTTTGTTTTAAGCTTGGCAAGACACCGAAAGGAACGCATGCGATGCTGGTACGTGTTTATGAAGATCAAGCACTGTCCTTGAAGTGTATGTACGAGTAGTTCGCCCGTTTTCGAGGAAGCCGGAAAAATGTTTCGGACAACCCCCGTACCAGAAGACCGGCGACCGCCGTCAGTGACGAAAACATTGAGAAGGTGAGGACATTAATCATGAACGATCGGCGATTAACTGTGCACATGATAGCGGATGAACTGCAGATTAACCGTGAATCCGTACGACAAATCGTTACCCAGAAGTTAGGGAAGAGGAAAACGTGTTCTAGTCTTGTGCCACATCACTTGACTGACGATCAGAAGCAGGCACGTTTAGAGGCTTCACAGGATTTTGTCGAAACGGCGGATGCGACACCAAATTTCTTAAAGTGTATCGTCATTGAGGATTAAACCTGGTGTCTCGGGTACAACCCTGAAACGAAATGACAAAGCATGGAATGGCGTTGTCCGGGATACCCTCGTCGGATAAAGGTCAGAGCCGAAAGTCACGCATGAAAACAATGCTCATCACCTTTTTCGATAGTCAAGACATTATCCATAAGGAATATCTACCTGAGGGAATGACGTTGATTGCTGCACAGTACATTGAAATTTTGGCCCGTTTCATGAAACGTCTACGCAGGGTACGATCCCAGTACGCACAACAAGGTTCATGGTTTTTGTCCATGACAACGCTCGCCCACACACAGACAATATCGTCAAACAGTTAATGGCAAAAAAGGAGGTGGTGCAACTTGAACATACCCCATACTCGCCAGATCTTAATCCTCCAGACTTCTTCCTATTCCCACGACTCAAACTCGCTTTCAAAGGAAAGAGATTTGACGATATTCCTGACATCCAACGAAACGTGACCAGGTTTTTGAACACCATTCCAAAAGAAGCCTTCTTGCAAAGTTTCCAGGACATGTATCGCCGATCTCAGCAGTGCATAGTTATGGGAGGGACTATTTCGAAGGACAGTAAGGTCACTGTCGGGGATTGTTCATCTATGTTGATAGCACAGGACCATTCACCGAACCAACAACTTGGACTAACGCTCTACTGTCTGAGCAAGTAAGCCCAGCCTATATAACAGAACATTTACTTGTTTAACTGAGAAATAACATATGAAGTATATAATATTTTATTTTTACATTACTCGATAAACTATATGTGAAACATGTACCGCGAGATAAATCCAAAAATATATGAATCACATCGTTGTTGGTTCATTGTAAGGACATATTTCGTCACCAGCCGGGTGTACTTATCATTATCCGAAATTTTGTATTTTTATAGGGTCAAATCGTATTTAGGTTAGTCTAATAGTAAATATTTTCGGGATGAGGAGGGGGTAGAATTGGGGTAGGTACCTCCAAGATGTACAACCACCAAGTACTATTCTAGCAAAATGGAGAGAGAGAAAAATCTCTTGGGATGGCTACAGGCAACACCTAGACTAGTTGAGCAGCATTGAACCAGCTAAATTGGGTTCAGAAGGTCAGCGCTATACCACCTGAGATACTCAACCCAGAAGTAAATTAACTAGTTCTTTCACGTGTTGGTAAATCTGTCGATGTAAACTGACGCATCTGATCACTTTCAGATATTACAGGACATAACCTATAACAATAGTACGGACTAACCAGTCTTATCGTAGACCAAACTTATTCCCTTAAATAATGAGGTGATTTAATGCCATTAATATCAGTCCAACTGTAACAATGGGTACCATCCTTCAGGATTCTCTCCTCACTGATTTCAACAGTATATTGCTACTATCAGGAATTCACATACTGATAATTCAAAACGCATTTCCAATTTACACTACATGTTTAAATTATTTTTACGTTTTATTGTTTGACTGACTGGCTGATAGATTGTTCATTCAATCAATTATTCACGGATACCAGGAATCTTTAGACCTGATTACATAACCGTGCGTGTTAAGACACGTACCACGAGCAGATAAGTGAGTCATGGTTTGTAAATGTTCAGCCATTGACAGCATTAAACGATAAAAAGTGTTATTTCTGAAGAGTTTATACTGATCAATCTCCAAATTCTCCGTATCTTCAGTGTACGTGGACTTGTTCTTCACACCCCATGAGGGAGTATCTCAAATAAATTATTATTTGAAGAATTATTCCTACAGAAGGCTGTTTAATAATATAGATACTTCCAATTAATTTCGTGTTTCAGGAGGTAATAAACTGAAAAGAAACAAGGACAGTAATGAGTAAATCGCAGAAGATAATTTTGTTTCCCTACTTCAGCACTACGATGTAGGCTACCAATTGCCCACCATTCACTTACGCCGAGGAGAGGATAATAATGGAAACATTTCATTCATCAGGCGGTGTTGTGAGAGTTTGACGTATTGCACTGCAGGAAATAGAATGGGCTGTCTTTCTGTCTTTTCAACATTTTAAGCATTATTTACCGTATGAAAGAAAAGATATGCGGCAACTTTGGTACAGATAATTCAGCTTTCCCGTTACAAAACTGAAAAGCAAGAGATATGTGTAGTTGTCGTTGTTTCTCGTCTTCACTTTAGAAAAATTAGGTGAGGTTTGCAATAAGTTCACACAGGGACCCTTGGTTTCACAAACAATCAATTTAAACTGAACATTAAACGAGTAGCCAGTGTCTAATCTTTTACATATATCCATGTGAATCTTTCATAAATACATTAAGGAAATGAATTCCTATCTAATAGCACCCAAAGCAAAGTACATTCACCTAAGCAGGAACCAACAGCCCTATAAAAAAGCCTATAAAATTACAATTATTACATCCAACCCCACCATCATCATAATCCATCCGAATAACTTCCTAGATGCGAAAACAGTATCGGATATTGCCAAGGTATTCAAAATGCACATATATTTCTATGTACTCTGACATGATCTAGAGTCATTCCTTCTTCAATTAGTAATTTTCTTCTCGGGCTCATCTAATTTTCTTCTCTTGTTATCGTTTGTCACACTCGGTTGTATTTTATTGACGATGAAGTTTTAAACCTTGCCCCATTTAGTGTTCTGCAGGTTGTCTATCACACCCGCACATCGTAGCTTCTCATCTTGCCTCATGAATTCTCAAGGCGCTTCTACCTCTCTTTCTACAGCAATCTTTTCAACCCCTATACCATCATCCCTTTCCCTACTTCTCCCTCAGTCGCATGACAATGAAGACCTGACTAGAAATATGTAGAGATTTCCTGGAGCACAAATTGAAATTAGATTTTCCTCCTCCCCTCGCTATTCTAAACAGGGCAAAGCAGCGGCTGTCATCTTCCACAATAGAGAATTCCCAAACGTTATGAGAATGGATATGTGTACATCCCAGGATACGACGGGTTCCATCTTCCGTCAAAACAGAGCAGTAACGTGGCTTGGAGGTGTGATGTCCAGGTACTCTACGGGATAAATAATTGAGAGATTTTTCCAATAGAAAAATAAATCCGCAAAATAAGTCATAAAAATTTAGGTTTTTAGTAATCCATAATCAGATTCCCACAGTATTTTTAATGGTTTGAGAATGATTAAGATTGCTACGAATGTGTTACTTCATAAGTCTTCAAGAAAGCATTCAGTTTTCCCCTTCTTGCATCTAACGACCCTTTTGGGCACATTAATAGACGCTTACGAGGGAGGTATTTTTGCTCAAACGCTGTGAATTGCTTAAAAATTGGTAGAGAAGCTCAAATACTGTATGTGCGCTGAGAACGAGTGTGTGGTTCATCTATATATATAAAATAACTTGTCCTGACTGACTGACTGATTCATCATCGCCGAGCCAAAACTACTGGACATAAAGAAATGAAACTTTGGGGATTCATTTATATTAAGACGTAGGTGCGCGCTAAGAGAGGATTTTTTGATATTCCGTCGATAAGGGGGTGAAAAAGGGGGGTGAAATTTTAAAATGAGTGTATCTATATCTCAAAACTTTAAAAGTTTACAGATGTAAAAATTGGTATTTAGAATCTTCCTTAAAAATAAGGAAACACGTATTTTTTGTTTTCAGAAAATCCCAATAGCAGGGGTGAAAAAGGATGAAAAACTGTTTGAATGCCTTTAATCAGGATACCGGTACTTATCTCAGAAACTGAAGATATTACAGACCTGAATTTTGGTGTTTGGGATCTCCTTCAAAAATAAGGAAACACGTATTTTTTTGTTTTTGGAAAATCCAATTAATGGGGGGGTGAAAGGGGGGTGAATTTTTAAAATGAGTGTATCTATATCTCAAAACTTTTAAAGTTTATAGATGTAAAATATGGTATTTAGAATCTCCTTTAAAATAAAGAAATACGTATGTTTTTGTTTTTGGAAAATCCCGATAGGAAGGGTGGAAAAGGGTGAAAAAATGGTTGAATGCCTTTAATGAGGATAAATATATTTCAGAACCTGATGATATTACAGACCTGAAAATTGGTGTTGGGGATCCACTTTAAAAGTAAGGAAACATTTATTTTTTCATTTTTGGAAAACCCAAATAATAGGGGGGTGAAAAGGGGGGGTTAATTTTTAAAATGACTGTGTCTATATCTTAAAACCTTAAAAGTTTACAGATGTAAAAATTGGTATTTAGAATCTCCTTTAAAAATAAAGGAACACACATGTTTTTGTTTTCTGTAAATCCCAGTAGGGGGGGGGGTGTAAAAGGGTGAATAGTGGGTTGAATGCCTTTAATGAGGATGCATATATCTCAGAAACTGAATTCATTACAGAACTGAAAATTTGTATATGGGATCTCCTTTAAAAATAAAGAAAGGCGTATTCTCGGAAAATCCAATGAAAGAGAGGGGGGGGGGAGTGAAAGAATTCAAAAATTTATTGACTTAATTGTATGAGAATACATACATCTAATAAAAACTAAAGTTGTTACGGGCGTGAGAATTGGTATTTTGATCTCCTTTGAAAACAAAGAAAAACGCGTTTTGTGGGGGAAACAATCTTGGGGGGCGGGAGTGGAAAGGAGTTGAATTCCTTTCATGAGGACACATAAATCAAAAACTGAAGAAGTTAGAGTCGTGTTAATTGCTATTTAGATGATCCTTTAGTATTAAAGAAACAAGTATTTTTTGCCGGAAAATTCACTTAAGGTGGGGGACGGGGTTGGGATGGGGAGAAATGTGAAAGGAAGTGAAAAAAAGTTAATTATTATTATAGGGATACTTATATCTCTAAACTGAAGGTAATAGACGTGAACATTGGGGTTTGGAATCTCCTTTAAACATAAAGAAACACGCCTTCTTTTAATTTTTTTGGTGGGGGGAGGTAAATAAACTTAACGGCGGTGTGGTGTAAAAGGAGGTGAGACCAATTGATTTTGCTGTTCATAATGTACTTATAAGGAGCCTCCGTTGCTCAGGCGGCAGCGCGCCGGCCTCTCACAGCTGGGTTCCATGGTTCAAATCCCGGTCACTCCATGTGACATTCGTGCTGGACAAAATGGAGGCGGGACAGGTTTTTCTCCGGATACTCCGGTTTTCCCTGTTATCATTCATTCCAGCAACACTGTCCAATATTTCATTTCATTTGTCATTCGTCGATCAATGTTCCAGAGGAGTGCTTCGGCAGCCGGCACAATTTCTACTGTCGCCACTAGATGTAGCTTTATTCATACCATTCCTGACCCTGTCGAATGACTGGAAACAGGCTGTAGATTTTCGATGTACTTATTCTGATCATAAACCGATATTTTTTAATCTTTCCTGGGTTCGTTTTCAACAGCCATCTTTTCCTTCGGAGAACGTTCTTATATTACAGTAGATTCTCCTGGCATATGAATAAAAACTTAAACACATTTGAAATAAACGATAGGAATGAGATAGACCGTCCAATTGTTCACCTCTATAATAAGGTCAATAATGGGCGGAAATATGTCATTCGTATCGCCAGAAATCCCACATACTTGCCTACGCGCGACAATGGTGCTGGTCACATTCTCAACAATGACAATGGCAGGAGATGTAATTTACCACCAAGTAGCGGCCTTACATTTTGCTGTGGGGTCCAGAACATCTATAATAATAATAATATTCTGGACCGTTGTCAAATGTGCGGACCGCGCTGGAAACGGGTCCTGGACGGGTAATGACTAAGAATGCAGTCCGGCCGCGGGTTCAGTACCGCCAAGGTACCCAAGACGACACCTCGCCGGATCTCCTGAAGGATTTGATCCATATTATAAATGCTTATAAGGAAAGATGGCAAAGATTTAGGAACCCAACTGACCGGGTGGAATACCTGGACCTAGCCCGGGAAGTACGAAATCGATTGCTGGAAAGAATGATTGAAAAATGGAGGAAACTTGCCGTAATCTATTAGAAAACGAGTCAGATCGCGAATTTTGGCTGATTCTCGCAGAAAACGATTCAGATCGCGAATTTCGACTGATTATATATCTAAAACAACATTCAATTATAAATTTCAGTGTAATACCGTAGCGAAGCACGGGTATCTTGCTAGTCTATATATATAAAGTAACTTGTCCTGACGGATTCATCATCGCCGAGCCAAAACTACTGGACATAAAGGAATGAAAAATATTCATATTAAGATGTAGGTGCTCGCTAAGAGAGGATTTTTGGATATTCCTTCGCTAAGGGGGTGAAAAATGGGTGTGAAATTTTAAAATGAGTGTATCTATATCTCAAAACTTTAAAAGTTTACACATGTGAAAATTGGTATTCTTTAAAAATAAGGAAACCCGTATTTTTTATTTTCAGAAAATCCCAATAGGATGGGTGAAAGAGGGTGAAAAAGGGGTAGAATGCCTTTTAATCAGGATACCGGTACTTATATCTCAGAAACCGCAGACATTACAGACCTGAAAATTGGAACTTTTGTTCGCTTTTAAAAATAAAGAAGCACGTATTTTTTTGTTTTTGGAAATCCAATTAATGGGAGGGTGAAAAGGGGGCTGAATTTTTGAAATGAGTGCATCTATATCTCAAAACTTTAAAAGTTTACAGATGTAAAAATTGGTATTTAGAATCTTCATTAAAAATAAAGAAGCACGTATTTCTTTGTTTTCGGAAAATCCCAATAGGAGGGGTGAAAAGAGGTGAAAAAGGGGTTGAATGCCTTTAAAGAGAATACTTATATCTCAGAAACTGAAGATATTACAGACCTGAAAATTGGTGTTTGGGATCTCCTTTAAAAATAAAGAAACACGTATTTTTTGTTTTTGGAAAATACAATTCATGGTGGGGCTGAAAAGGGGGTGAAATTTTAAAATGAGTGTATCTATATCTCAACACTTTTAAAGCTTATAGATGTAAAAATTGGTATTTAGAATCTTCTTTAAAAGTAAAGAAACATATTTTTTTGTTTTCGGAGAATCCCAATAGGACAGGTGGAACAGGGTGAAAAAAGTTTGAATGCCTTTAATGAGGCTACTTATATTTCAGAACCTGGAGATATTACAGACCTGAAAATTGATATTTGAGATCTACTTTAAAACTAAAGAAGCAGGTATTTTTTCGTTTTTGGAAAATCCAATTAATTAGCGGTGAAAATGGGGGGGGGGGTGAATTTTTAAAATAAGTATGTCTACATCTTAAAACTTTAAAAGGTTACAGATGTAAAAATTGGTATTAAGAATCTCCCTTAAAAATGAAGGAACACGTATTTTTTTTGTTTTCTGTAAATCCCAATAGGAGGGGTTTAAAAGGGTGAATAATTGGTTGAATGCCTTTAATGAGGATACATATATCTCAGAAACTGAAGATATTACAGATCTGAAAATGTGTATATGGGATCTCTTTTAAAAACAAAGAAACACGTATTTTTTTTGCTTTTGGAAAATCCAATTAATGGCGGTTAAACAGGAGTGACATATTGGGTTGAATTTTTTGAAAGACTATATCTAGAGAATATCTGAGAAACGTAAAGTGTTGCAGACGTAAAAAGTGTGTATTTGGAATCTCCTGTAAATGTAAAGAAAGGTGATTTGTTTTTGGAAACTCCACTTAAGGGGAACTAAAAGTAGTGAAATTTTATAATGAGAATTTCTACAGTATATCTAAAAAAAGTTAACATGTTACAGAAGTGAAAAATTGTATTTTTTATCTTATTAAAAATAAAGAAACGTGTATTTTTAGTTTTCGGAAATACCACTTGGGTGGAGGGGGGGGGGTAAAATTGACTGAAGATAGTGTTGATTTCTTTTAATTAGGCTACTGATATCTCAAAAATGAAGATGTTACAGACGTGAAATTTGATATTTGGAATCTGCTTTAAAAAGTAAAGAAACGCGTATTCTCGGAAAATCCAATGAGCGGGGGGGGGGGGGGGGTGAAATTATTGAAAAACTAATTGACTTAATTGTATGAGAATACTTACATCTAATAAAAACTATATTTGTTACAGGCGTGAAAATTAGTATTTGGATCTCCTTTAAAATCAAAGAAAAACGCGTTTTGGCGGGGAATAATCTTTGGGGGCGGGAGGGAAAAGGAGTTGAATTCCTTTCATGAGGACACATAAATCAAAAATTGAAGAAGTTAGAGTCGTGATAATTGGTATTTAGAAGATCCTTTACTATTAAAGAAACAAGTTTGTTGCAGGAATATTCACTTAGGGGGGGGGGGTGAAAGATGAGAAAAAAGTGAATTAGTTTTATAGGGATACCTATATCTCAAAACTGAAGGTTATAGACGCGAACATTGGAGTTTGAAGTCTCTTTTGAACATAAAGAAACACGCCTTCTTTTCTTTTTTGCGGGGGGGGAAATGAAACTAACGACGGTGAGGTTTAAAAGGATGTTAGACCAATTGATTTTACTGTTTATTCATTCCATTCCTGACCCTGTCGAATGACTGGAAACAGGCTGTGGATTTTCGATGTACTTATTCTAATCATAAACCGATCATTTTTAATCTTTCCTGGGTTCGTTTTCAAGAGCCATCTTTTCCTTGGGAGAACGTTCTTAGATTACAGCAGATTATCCTGGCATATAAATAAAAATTAAAAACATTTGAAATAAACGATAGGAATGTGATTGACTGTCCAATTGTTCACCTCTATCATAAGGTCAATAATGCACGGAAGTATGTCATTCATATCGCCAGAAATTCCGCCTACGCGCGACAATGGTGCTGGTCACAATGTCAAAAATGACAATGGCAGCAGATGGAATTTACCGCCAATTAGCGGTCTTGCATCTTGCTGTGGCATCCAGAACATCTATAATAATAATAATAATAATAATAATAATAATAATAATAATAATAATAATAATAATAATAATAATAATAATAATAATAATATTCTGGACCGTCGTCAAATGTGCGGACCGCGCTGGAAACGGGTCTGGACGGGTAATGACTACAAATGCAGTCCGACTGCGGGTTCAGTACTGCCAAGGCACCCAAGAAGACACCACGCCAAATCTCCTCAAGAATTTGATCCATATTGAAAATGCTTATAGGAAAAGATGGCAAATATTTAGGGACCGAACTGACCAGGTGGAATACGTGGTCCTAGCCCGGGAAGGACGAAATCGATTGCAGGAAAGAAAGATTGAAAAATGGGAGGGAACTTGCCGTAATCTCTCAGAAAATGAGTCAGATCTCGAATTTTGACGGATTATACACTGACTGACAGTGACAATGCAACACCAAGGAGGAGTGGTTCGAAAGGGATGAAAGTTGGGGAAAAAACAGAGACGGCACGGATGAATAATTGATGTTTATTTCAAACCGATATGCAGGTTACACAATGCGCACGGCATCGACTCAGTAGGATGTAGGACCACCGCGAGCGGCGATGCACGCAGAAACACGTCGAGGTACAGAGTCAATAAGAGTGCGGATGGTGTCCTGAGGGATGGTTCTCCATTCTCTGTCAACCATTTGCCACAGTTGGTCGTCCGTACGAGGCTGGGGCAGAGTTTGCAAACGGCGTCCAATGAGATCCCACACGTGTTCGATTGGTGAGAGATCCGGAGAGTACGCTGGCCACGGAAGCATCTGTACACCTCGTAGAGCCTGTTGGGAGATGCGAGCAGTGTGTGGGCGGGCATTATCCTGCTGAAACAGAGCATTGGGCAGCCCCTGAAGGTACGGGAGTGCCACCGGCCGCAGCACATGCTGCACGTAGCGGTGGGTATTTAACGTGCCTTGAATACGCACTAGAGGTGACGTGGAATCATACGCAATAGCGCCCCAAACCATGATGCCGCGTTGTCTAGCGGTAGGACGCTCCACAGTTACTGCCGGATTTGACCATTCTCCACGCCGACGCCACACTCGTCTGCGGTGACTATCACTGACAGAACAGAAGCGTGACTCATCGGAGAACACGACGTTCCGCCATTCCCTCACCCAAGTCGCTCTAGCCCGGCACCATGCCAGGCGTGCACGTCTATGCTGTGGAGTCAATGGTAGTCTTCTGAGCGGAAAATTGTTCTGGTCGATATTGGAACATGCTGAAGAATGGCGGTTGACGTGGCGTGCGGGGCTGCCACCGCTTGGCGGCGGATGCGCCGATCCTCGCGTGCTGACGTCACTCGGGCTGCGCCTGGACCCCTCGCACGTGCCACATGTTCCTGCGCCAACCATCTTCGCCACAGGCGCTGCACCGTGGACACATCCCTATGGGTATCGGCTGCGATTTGACGAAGCGACCAACCTGCCCTTCTCAGCCCGATCACCATACCCCTCGTAAAGTCGTCTGTCTGCTGGAAATGCCTCCGTTGACGGCGGCCTGGCATTCTTAGCTATACACGTGACCTGTGGCACACGACAACACGTTCTACAATGGCTGTCGGCTGCGAAATCACAATACGAAGTGGGCCATTCGCCAACGCCGGGTCCCATTTATCGTTCGCTACGTGTGCAGCACAGCGGCGCATTTCACATCATGAGCATACCACAGTGACGTCAGTCTACCCTGCAATTGGCATAAAGTTCTGACCACTCCTTCTTGGTGTTGCATTTGCTCTGTCAGTCAGTGTATATAAATCGATATCCATTCAATTATAAATTTCAGTATAATACCGTAGCGAAGCACGGGTATCTTGCTAGTTTCCATGTAAGATTACGCATTTGATCAAATGTGGTTAGTAAAATTATGCTATGGCCTTTGGTCGCAAGTTGAAGATGGTAGGCCTATGTTCAAATGTGATCTTCCTAATTCCTAAACAACTAGCTTATAGGGGTTTATATCGTGTGGATAAGCTGTGCCTTTTTCCTAGAACATTTGCGACCTGCTAGGAATTAAATGTTTCGTATTCCTATCTTACGCAACACCTCACTGCAATTCTATGTACCCACCGCTCGATATAGTCTTCCCAGCGCAATGCAAAAACGTACAAGAGGTGTTAAGTGAGGCCCATCTTAAAAACAAAAATTACCAACTGTTACTGTTCTAAACAAACCGTACCCACCCCTACAGCTGCGCTAGAGAATTGAAAACCTGACTCATCCAATAGGACATTTTCTTTCGATAGAAAAGAGTGTTCGTGGTATCAAAGAAGGCGTGAGAGTTTAGGACCAGTTACGGACATATCAATTCAGCGCCATTTTTTACAGTCTCAACAAATCGAAATTAATACAAAGGTATTTTTCACATGAATTTATGATCTATGACACGTAAATGCTGTACAGCAGATGTGATAGCTTACGCCATATCCTGCACTACCGTCAGAGCGTTCAATATAGGGTCAAACCAAGACATAGGGATGAAAAACATCAGAAAATTTTCGAAGCGAGAACTTCTACTCTGCTCATGAATACAGAGTTATAATGCTTAAATTCTTACACATAACGTAGCTGTTTGTAATTAGGCACGGTAGGTATACGTGATAACTAGGAACAGTGAGGATACAAACCCGTGCTTCACTCCTGCCTTTTTCATTTTCATTTGAATCTCGTGTAGGCATCCTTCTCGAATGCATGACTTTTTTGACTTCTCAGGAATCTTATAAGGAAGTTATAATAAATAAAGTAGACATAATAAATATCGCCACGTAAAGACCGACTACGGACTGACGCATTTAGAATACCACTCTCAATATTACGCTGGTCTCATTCAACCAAGTAATAGGTACATACTCCACGCGCAGGGAATGGTCGCGACTATCTGAGCTTAAGAGAAATATGATCCTTCGGCACATTGTGTTGTTTGCAACAAAGCAAACCTGTCTGCACATTCGACTCATAGTTCTTTTAGAGACAACCATTATGTATTCGAGTGATGAGTTCGTGGATACACGGTATATATTACTATACGCCTACGGAGAAGCAAGACGTAATGCAAGGGAAGCAAGACAATTATACAAAGAATTTCTTTCCTGTACGAAGACTACAAACTGCGGATGCTTTTCGAAGGCCTGAAACACGTCTACGTGGAACGATGTCCGTTGGAACGGAACCACCTATTCGCGGTGGTCCAATGATAGTCAAGAAACTGTGGTTAGTGCAATGGAGAGCAACCCGCGTACCACCTTACAAACTATTGAATTTAATTTGTCGTCGCCATAAGACCTATCTGTGTCGGTGCGACGTAAAGCCCCTAGCAAAAAAAATTTGAACACACAAACATACTGTAGAAGAGTACTTCGAATTTGAAACGTAATCAAAATTGACTTTCGTTATTGTGGATCCAACGTGATTGAAATAAATTCATACAAATATTCTGCCAGCGACAGGCTTGATTCTCCGAACACAAAACTCAACATTAGCTGTTAAACACCGCGGCCAAGGCCAAGTCTGACGCCATTGCTCCTATACCGTGATATTTCAGTGTCAACCTACTTTCTGACAAGCACGGAGCATTTCTTTTATATGCTTAACACGGTTATTTAACAACATTTTAGCAGACGGCAGTGGTGACGTTTTCAGGGTAAGTTTTAAATCGCAGGTTGCATAAACCCGAAGAAATAGGGGCAGCTGATCCAACCGGTATTCCATGGTTCCATGAAAACTATTCGTGTTGACTGGAAGAATACTTCCAAAAAGCAAAAGGAAATATTTCAAATTTCGATCAATTCAATACCCATACCATAGTACATATTTTAGGTCCTTCGGAATAACTACATATAGGAGTAGATATGTAATTAAATGGAATTACAAATGCATTTGCTAATCCATTCACGCAATCCAAGTAGAAATTAACTTTAATTACTAAATTTTGTTATAAACATATCGCGTGTCAGCCCTGTGTTAGCCCCTATCGGTACTTCTGGAAAGGAACTATTGAGTCAGCGGACCGGGGAGTTCCCAGCCGGCCTGGAGGGCATGGCTGGCAAATTCCGTGTATTGTTCTCGTCGGCTGGCTTACCTGTGAGTTTCTTCGAGTTGCAACGAGAATATTCCGTCTCTGGCTACATCACGAATATTCTGGTACACATCACCCAAGCTATAAAAAGGGAGGCTAGCCGCGGACAGTCAGAGTTGGTGCTGAACTCGGAGTCAGTGTTGGACACCGTGGTGGGCTCGGTGTGTTTGGATTCAGTGGCTGGGCTGACGGAGTCAGAGGTGACTGCTGTCGCTAGCATCGCACCGAAGTCTCGACGAGGAGGTGTTGTGCCGGAGTGTTCAGAGAGAAGCTGCGCTGCAGACTGTGTACGGAACGTAAGACTGTGTACTACCTCAGAGTACTCTCTGTGTGTGTGTTTTATTTACTTCTGTAGACAGCGGACCGCCGTGAGTCAGAGATTGAGGCAGTTATCGTGAGTGTGAGGGTAATTGTACCTGTGTTAATATTCCCTGTTGTATCATCTTGCTGTTAAATACTTTTGAACTCTTGCTGTTTAGTTTTGACTGTGTAAGTTACTGGACTGTCTCTGGAGTCGAACCAAGGAATAGTCATCGTGTGTTGTGCAGCCAGTAACTCTGAGTTCAAATCCAGCGGTCTGCACACAGCTGCTCTATGGGCTGACTGGACTTGAAGAAGTGAAAGTACTATAAGGATTAGCCATCCTAAGGTAATAGGAACGGGCCGTGCAACCCAGTGTGCCATAAGGAGGAGAGACTGGTAAATAGCAATTAGTGAGTGTGACCATTCATGGTTGATTAGAATTGTGTTTGTGTATTTATTGGATCATCCTGAAATAAATTAGAGTAATAAACAAACGCTGTTTTATTCATAAATATATATATATAGTAAGTTAAAAATGACGTGTATTTATTAGCAGAAAGGAAGCCTAGCTATTCCCGCATAACTTTTCTTTTTCAATTTGAAAAAAAAAACCGCAGATCATCAGGTAACCTAACTGATTTCTAAATGTTTTCATTTTTAAAAATTTAAAAATAAATACATAAAGGTTGACTAGTTTATTGTGTTCTTTGTGAATCAACCTTTTATGGTTCTGAAATACACAAGACGTCTGAAAGAGGAATCAACATGCTAAACACTACATAATACAAAACCCACCTCTGTTAAGGTACTGACTGAATGATGTGTGAATAAAGAAATGCATTAGAACCATTTTCATCTTTACTCATGTTTAATGTGTGCTATTGTCCTTTCTCGGACAGGGTTTAAGCTGGTAACTAAGCTACAGGCGTTGATCCATGAGCTAGATTTTCTGCATTCCATGCTTAATGTAATCTGCCACCGTAGTGTGCGGCGTTCACCCCTGCCTCACCAATAACCAACCTATAAACCACATACAAAAATGAATATTATTATGAATACGTTTTGAACTATGCGCAGCATTGTCCAGTCAAAATCCAGCAAAAACTGCTTAATTACTCTTTTGGATAAAAGAGTAGACTATCATCACAGTGAAGGGGTAAACAACGCTAGCACACTTAAAGAATGCAAAATATTTCCACGCCGAGATCATTCATTTGAGTTTAGTAAGTCTAGTTTTTGTATATTCGCCGGGCCGAATGGCTCAGACGGTTGAGGCGCTGGCCTTCTGACCCCAACTTGGCAGTCCGGTGGTATTTGAAGGTGCTCAAATATGTCAGCCTTGTGGCAATAGATTTACTGGCACGTACAAGGACTCATGCGGGACTAAATTCCGGCACCTCGGCTGCTCTGAAAATTGTACATGAGTAATTAGTGGGACGTAAAGCAAATTACATTATTATTATTTTGTATATTCTCCGTGTTACTTCGGATTGTAGCAATTTCTATGTCCTCAGCTATCTAGACACCTTTCAGAAGTGAAGTAATCCAGTTTTCTACAAAAGACAGAGTTGACACTTTGCACTAGTCATGTTTCGTTTAATGGGATTTTGCTAGTTCATCTTCAAAATTATCCAGGATTCACATTGACTAAACTATATGTGTGAATTTTCGGACACTTTGTACTTCCAAATTTCTCCGCGAACGTTTATATCCTACTGTCATTCACGTGGATTCTGAAACAAATGCAGCCTCATTGCTAGACGACTTACGTCCGCAATTTACAGCAACGTGTACTTTTTAGAAATTATTCAGAGCATCGCTTATTCATTCCTTACTCCAGTGACTATTCTAGGCTGATAAGGTAGAGAATCCTAGATTAATCCACGTATTGGGCATAGCGCGGTGGTGTGGCATTTGACGTGCATCAGCTTCTGCTGTTCCCCCACAGCCCGTAGACTGAATTAGTAACTGGCGGGGTTGGATACGGTTAATGGATGCTATACGAAATCCAGACTGACAGCTGCTAGCATAGGAGAGAAAATATCCTTGTCTCATTTGTTGAATTCATTTCTCAGCTTAGTGTAAAGCTCGAAAAAACATGTGAAGAGCAGAATTAAGATTCTTTACCAATGTTTCGTCTGATGGAATTTTGCTGGTTAATCTTCAGTTTCGAATGCAATTTGGAACATGAAATACCGCTAGCCTCATTTTAAAAGTAGAATTATTGGATATAAAGCCACCGACATACGTCACCGACCAGCGGTCTGCTAGTAGGCGTACAGTTACTATCAATGGTGCTTAAAATCCCCATGTATCTACAGAAGAGTACCAAAGTAGTAATGAATTCAGGCAATGAAACTTCACAAATCTTAGCTGTTCATTCATTATCAAGCCGTGGTAATTTGCTACGTGCCCGCATGAGACGTTTCCAACTTATCGGTGGTCAGAGAACATAAAATATATGAGGTAAGCTAAGAATCGCGCTAAAATATGCAAAGGACAAATAACTAACATCACCGTGAAATTACAATAATCCCCATTTCTGAGGTCGATAAAATCTCCCACTGTAAACAACTTACATGATAACGATTCACTAGCACCTTTTAAATATAGTTCATGTTCTGCCGGACAATGAAAATATTGCACCGCGAAAAATCCACGCAACAACCGTAAAACTCTCTATATACAGTAGTGGGAGTGCCGACTGTTATGCACATGATCCTATTTTTCTGCGTTTACATTAGACCGCACAGCCGGCAGCGGCGCTCCAAGTACCGACCAGCAGTCTTATTAACTGCTGTGTAGTCGAAGCCGCAGTAACGCGAAAAACTCCGGTCGGTAGCATGTAAGTGTACAGAGTGAAAATATTGCTCAGAGGAAGCCAAAGACTTCGCTTTACGCAACTGATAGACATCGAGAGAAGACTCATATTTGTGATGAAAACCGCAGGTGGTTGTGTTGCCGTATAGCCCACCAAGTGAATCGTTTGGACCACACTATCCGATAATGTTGGGAGCAGCTGGCCTGTGAAGGAACCTATACATCGAGGTCCTGCTCAGGACGGACGAGGGCGACCACAAGTCGAGAGGATCGACGGATCGTGCACCAGGCGCGGAGGGATCCCACGGGGACCAGATCCATGGCACTAGCCAGTGTAAGGACTCGTGTGTGCCCGCGAACCATTTCTAGACGCCTTGCGAAGGTGACTCTGCAATACGAGCTCCCATTACGTATGCTGCCAATAACTCTGCAAAAGTGCCGGCTCTCTTTGCAGTGGTGTCAGGCCAGAGCATCTTGGGATGCCACAAACTGGCGATGTGTGGTATTTAGTACGTTATGGGGACTGATAATCACACCTGGTGTTGAGGGCCTCTCGTAAACACCATAATCCCAATCTCGCTATCGAGAGGCACACTTTCCCAGTACAGGTATTATGGCTAGGAGAAGTGTTATGTACAATGTTGACGGCCCAATGGCCACCTGCTCACGTTTGGGCCGGGATTTCAGGCAGGATAATGCCCATCCGCACTTGGCACCGGTCGCTAATGACTGCCTCAGTCATATCAGTAGAGTACCATGACCTGAGACGTCCCGAACTGAGCACGTGTAGGACCGTTTAAACGTCAGCTGCCCCCGTGCCACAGTATTCGGGATTTGGAACACACCGTCGGAAAATTATAGGCCCGCCTGCCTCAGGAAAATATCCAGCATATGATGGACTCGTATCGCAGTACGAGGGGGAGGGGGGGGATTGGTGGGCGTAAGTGGGGTGTGATGCGCTATTGAAGATGATCGGACTGCGAACTGCAGATCCAGATGTAATTGCCTTGCTGCTCTGTTTTTTATCATGTGTATTACTCGTCTGTACCATTACCTCAACAAGAGTTCACTCCTATCCGATGCATCGTTCTTTGTGCGCTATTTTCGTTGTCCGACAGAGTACTGTAAATATTATTAAAGGCATGATATCTCCTGTTTTCTGAAACATGACAGCACAAGCACAACACATCTTGCTAAGCTGATTTTTCTAATAAGTACTCACCTCTGTGTCTGTTGGTTTGTTTATCAAACATAAGCATAGCATCTTCAATCTGAAACAGAAATAAAACAAATGTATTAGATAACAGTTTATGTTTGTTCCAGCAAGGTGTACTATCATAGAGGAGCGGCATTAAAGGATAATACATTCTATCAATTCACAGGAGTATATAAGATCGTAAATTTAGTTACAATACATTCATATTCATAGTTAAGCGATCTTCGAGATCGACGGTAAAACAAGGGGCACGGTAATAATGTGTGCACTAAGAGGTATCCTGGCAACAACCGGACTCATGACACAGTATTACTGATACCAGCTGTACAGGAAAAACAAGACATGGACAGTGGGTGGCACTGAAGATGCCTGGTGTCCCTCACTCTGGATCAGGCCGTCCAGGATGGCTTGCAGTAACGCAGCCTGTTATTGCACAAACGTCCTTTGAAGGTCAACAATGGTTCGTGCTGTCGGTGTTAGGACTAGACCTTAGACCTAGAGCGTCCCTTGGATATTCAATCAGATTTAAGTCCGGAAAGCGAGATGGCCACCATAGACGTGTGATGTCCTCATATTGCAGGTACTCGTCCACCAGGCCAGCCGTGTGTGGGTGGCCATTATCGTCCATCAGATGGAACCCAGGTTCATATTAACTGCGAAAACGCAGCATGTATTGTCGCAGGATGTCATCCCTATAGACAGCACCCTTCACAGTACCCCTAGGAAACACATGCAGTGGGTACGTGCTCCTAATATAATGCCGCCCCAGACGAGAATCCTAGCGGCGCCATACCGGTCCCTTTCCACAATACTGGCAGTGCTGTAACGTGTCCCAGGGCCGCGCCAGATGAATAGACGACGAGAGTCACTCTCGAGGCTAAACGACGACTTATCTGTGAACAGAACATTACTCCACTGTTCCTGGGTCCAATCTCGATGAGCAAGACATCACTTTCGACGAGCCGGGTGATGCCTTTGTTTGAGGGGAATGCTGGGTCGCAGAGTATACAGAGCACCATCTCGAAGATGACGATACACAGTGTGACGAGAGATGTGTGACCCAGATGCTGCTGCTAGGTGTCTAGCTGGAGCAGGCACTGTGCTGGGTGGACGTCTTCAGGTACTTAAGGCGACGCTCCGGAGATAAAAATCGACATTTTAGTAATTTTGGTGAAATTTGTTTTATTGAAAGGATTGAGTTTGTTTTTTATTGTCACGAAGTTATTCAGCTGAATTCAAACAATTTATCACTGTAATAATGCTTTGTTTGCTAATTGTAATTTTACATTTAAATTTCATTGTTCTACCATAACATTCTGCCAAATGTAACAAAATGTGAATGGTTTATGTATGACAGCTATATTAAGAAACCGACGTATGGAATTTTGGATTGCAAATGTTTTTCAAGCAATAGGAATTTTTAAGTGCAAAATTTTAGAACGTGAAAATTACAGAAACTTTAGTACGATATATCTCCTTATATAAATTGTGTACAGAAAATCGATACGTAGTGCTTTTAAAAGAAGTATTATCTACCTAATTACGAATTTACATTAACATGTTACTTAAATTTCATGAAAATATGGGATTACACATTTCAAAAAATTTTGGAAGAACTATTAATTGTATATGAAAGAAATCTTCGTGATATCTCTACTTTTATGTAGGCAACATTCCCACAAAGATTCGCGAAAATCCATGCATTAGGTAAAAATATATTTATCTCCGGAGTGTCGCCTTAAGGCAAGATAATGATCCTGGCACGTGGTAGACCTCGCCCGTACTGACGTTGAATGTTTCCTCCTTCCTGGAATCTCCTGCAGAGCCGTGACATGACGCTATGGGCGACATTCACATCTTGGCCCACCTGGCGCTGACTATGGCCAGCCTCTAATCTGCCGGTGATCAGAGTACGCGTAATGTCACCCAGATGTGCTCTCTGTGTCAATCTGCATCCCTACGACTCGAATACTGTGGACCAAACACACATAACACGCAGTCAGAAGCGCTGTATCAAAGACCTCTGTCCACACGGATTGTTTCAGGCATACTAATCGGTCTCGTACTGAGCTGCCGGTTTTGTCACGTGTTTTCGTGTTGTCCAGCCACTGTTTAGTCCGCACATCATCGACATGATGGAATGGATTCTCGTGGATCTCGAAGATTCCTTAATTTACGGACATGAGCGTACACTTTGAGACTAAACATTACTTAGCGCAAGGACTAAAGTTCTAATCACACAAATTTCAATGTAACATACATGTTTCAATATGTTAATTTTAAAACCTGACTCTATTTCGTTTATAAATATCACTTTCCTTGGTCATCTTGGTTCCCCACCCATAGTAATTAATCATTTTTACTGTTACCATTACCAAACTTTATAGTTATAAAAGCAGATTTGTATTATGTGGTCTTATAATTTCACTGCGTCTGTCCCTTAAGCACGTCAGCGCTTTAAAGGAAACTGGATATATCCTCTCTTGTCAACATTAGAACTACCACACTTACAGTATGTCCCTTTACCATTGAAACTCCTTCAGCTAGAACTGTCAATTTTGAGTGGCTGGTTTCGGCATGTTTTATTAATTTCTCCATTCCATTCCAGAAATGTGATTGATATGGTTTAAAATTATTAATGACTTGCTTTTAATTAAAGCCATTTTCGGATGGAGTAAATATTATACAATTAATTCTCTCTTATTCAGACAATGAGAAACATTTTACTATAATTTCGATTCAGTAAACAAAACAAAGCCATCTTCGTACAGGCCATGAAGTCCCTTGCAGGAGAAAACAATAAAGGCTTCCATTATTCCCAATTTCGGCACTAAGTAGAAGCTCTATTAGCTGTAGGCCCGACCAGATATGCCCCATCCCTCCCTCAGAAGTGAAAAAGCTGACTGAAGCTCAGAGCCACATTCAACTCCAAAAGATGGTTCGACTTGCTGACGGGGAATCAAACCCGCGTTCTTCAGGGTGAAAAGAGCACGCTGTTACCACCTCGGCTAGACAACCCCTGATTTTGGTTCGGTGCCTCTCCGTAACACTTTTGAGAAGTTGATAAATATAGTTTTTTCCGGGCGAATTGGCCGTGCGGTTAGGGGTGCGCAGCTGTGCGCTTGCATCCGGTAGATAGTGGGTTCGAATCCCACTATCGGCAACCCTGAAGATGGTTTTCCGTGGTTTACCATTTTCACACCAGGCAAAAGCTGAGGCTGTACCTTAATTAATGCCAAGGTCGCTTTCTACCAACTCCTGGGCCTTTCCTATCTCATCGTCGCCATAAGACCTATCTGTGTCAGTGCGACGTAAAGCCACTAGCAAAAAGAGTTGTCACGTTGAAGTACACACCGTATGTAAAATGTGGAACCCAGGAAGCTATGAACGAAAAAAGAGTGTTATGAACGGTCATAACGAAGCATTTAATTTCTATCGAAGTACTGCGACGTAGGCGATTGCACTTGTTATGCCAATAGTACCACCGTGAAGAATAAGCTTTCCCCATAAATTCGTGGAAGCTAACTCCTTCTGAATCAACTCGCAAAGGGAAGGGAATTGTTTCAATATAAGCATATGAAAATGAAATAAATTTAAACTAGAACTTGATGTACCAACATTACCATTACATTTAAAATATTTTATTGGATGAAAATCCAAAAAGTATAATTATTCGTGCCATGTATTAGTAACTTTTTAGAAAATCAGATTTTGTTTTATGTTTTAATTGCGTGTTGTTTTCCGTGTGCCTTGTGGTAACAGACACAAGACAATATGTGGTCCTGCGCCAGGAGTTGGCTCCTGAAGCCGGTCGAATACAGTCGGTTGGAAGCGGTCCGGTGAAATAACAAATATACCATAAAAGAAGTTAACAGAATTCATTATCGTTAATTGTAGATTCTGAAAGACACTACGTAGGACTAATGGTATTGAAAATTTTTAATATTTGTCTAGAGACAGTCAAATGCACTTGAACATTAAGAGAAAAACCGAGCAAGTGGCTGCGTGGTTTGGATCACATAGCTAACAGCTTTTATTCGGGATATTGTGGGTTCGAACCCCACTGTCGCAAGCCTTGAAGACGGTTTTTCCGTGATATCTCATTTTCACACCAGGCAAATACATGGGCTGTACCTTACTTAAATCTTAAATTCCCTGCGTGCCCATATGGGCACGTATGTAATATCATCCTAATTCTTCATTGGTAATTTTTGTCTTTAACAATTTAGGTTGGTAACAATTTAAACTGGAAAGGGAAAGTTTAATCTATCTAATGTTTCATTTTCTGTTGCCCGGTTCATTGTTGAGTGGCAGTTATGAGCTTCTGAGTTGGAAGTTTAAACTTTGATGTGGAAATGATGGACATTGGCACAGAGTAAGTAGCTTTCTTAGTTCATATTTGTTTAAGTTTCTTATTTAGTTGTTTGTGGCAGTATAAAACATTGTAGTTATTACAGGTTATGTGCCTAAATGGCAAATTATCAGTTAGTCTAGTCTTCAGGACCTCGTTTATCCTACCGTGTCCATATGGACACGGTAGGCAGATGTAGAGTCACAAATTCTATTCATTGCAATTGTGTTATATGCATAATATGTATTCGGTCATAAATATAACAGCACCTATCATAATCTAAATTTTATTATTACTATTATCATGAACATGGCGGAGTACCACTGAAGTACTGTACTACTGTTCTATTATCTCCGTAGGTCGCTGTCAAGGATATTCAATTCTGATCTAACAGTTCAGGAGGCTCACAACATTATCTTCAAAGAAGATGACAGTACCCCAGAAACAGATACAGTGTTCATAGCACCTACTGACCCAGCAATTTTGACGGATGAAGATTCAGGGGATGAGGATGGAGGTATACCTGACAACCTAAATTCTCGACAACTTCGTTCTCAAGCAGAAGTGAGACTAGTTGACAGGGAAGTGGAAACTGAGCCCCGAAACCTTGATTACTTGACCAAACACAGGCAAAAACAGTCGGTAGGTGGTGATTTAGAGTGTAATCTTAGGACATTAACTGATCCAGACTTTAGTATTTATTGTGCAAAAACCCCGGTTCAGATTTTTTAAGAATTCTTCGATGATGACATTGTTAAATTATTGGTTGAAGAGTCAAACAACTATGCTGTTTTCAAAAACTGTCCACATCCGTTGATAACTTGTGAAGAAATGCGTTGCTTCCTTGGTATCCTTACTTTAAGTGGTTACAACCCTCTCCCTAGTAAAAGATTATATACCGAACTCGATAGCTGCAGTCGTTTAGCCTAAGTGCGGCCAGTATCCAGTATTCGGGAGATAGTGGGTTCGAACCCCACTGTCGGCAGCGCTGAAGATGGTTTTCCGTGGTTTCCCATTTTCACACCAGGAAAATGCTGGGGCTTTACCTTAATTAAGGCAACGGCCAATTCTTTTCCAACCCTAGACCTTTCCTATCCATCGTCGCCGTAAGACCTGTGTCTGTGCAACGTAAAGCAGTATGCAATGTTCGTTTGAAAGGAACAAGTAATAAACAATATTATTTCCTTTACGGCCAACTAACTACTTATACGATTTTAGGAGACGCAGCGGTGCCGGCATTTTGTCCTGCAGGAGTTCTTTTACGTTGCAGTAAATCTACCGAGACGATGCTGACGTATTTGAGCACCTTCAATTACCACAGGCGTGAGCCAGGTTCGAACCTCCACTGTTGGTGTCAGAAGACCAGGGCCTCAACCATCTGAGCCATTCAGCCCGGCTTGAAAGAAACAAGATCTCAGCGAGAGCAAACAAGTAGTGTCACCGTATCATATCACGGATGTTTAATCTCAATATGAAATCAGAAGTTCAGTTTCATTAATGACAATACTTCCGGTGGTCGAGGTCAAATTATGTAAAGGGTAATTTACAGGAAAATCAGCATGTTCAGTGTTCCAAACCGTCTTACGATAATATTACAGGTACTAATCTCAACATTCCACATTCAAACGATCATTCTAGAATAATGAATATGTAAGGGCGGAACTAAACTCATAGCACGGGCCAATGGACTTTTAATCCACTTTTGGCTAATGGACATTGTATTGGCCATGTCCTAATGGAACAACCATGGACTCCTTTCCCCTTACTATAGCTCCTGGACGATAAATCTCAGAAAGAAACCCGCCCAAATAATAGGCAATAAGAGCTAATGTTCAGGAATGTAGCCCGGAGATCACTTAAACAGTCATCATTGTTAACCGCAAGGCACAATAGCATCTGGAACGGTTCCCAATTTCTGCTTCCAAGTGGTGTGATCAGAGGCCATCGCGCCTCATTGTGTTCATCCCCTTCTTACAGTCCGCCCGACAGGAAATAGCCTACTCCACGTTTTCCACCAGATACACGAGCTAAATCGATTTGCATATTATTACATAGACAAAATAAATGCAGCTACTACGGCCATCTTCCAGGTAGATGGAGACGGTAATAATAAGACATTACAGATTAGTAAATAGAATATTGTCTCGACAAAGAACATACTAACGTTACCTTTACGTACACTGATTACTTATACGATTTCAGAGATGCGGAGGTGAAATAATTTCTTTGTGCAGGTCTTTTCATACAGATAAACCTACCGACATGAGGTGGACATATTTCAGCAACTTCAAATACCACCGAATTTAGATGAGATCGAATACGCCAACTTGGGGTCAGAAAGCCAGCGCTCTACCATCTGAGCCACTCAGCCCAGCTCTGCTAAGAAGAACGATACGAGTGAGTTCGCTACGCAGTTCAAGGCGTTCAGTTTCCATTCGGGAGATAGTAGGTTCGAGCCCCAATTTTTTCAGAAGCCCAGAGAATGGCTTTCCATAGTTTCCCAGTTTCACACCAGATAAATGCTGAGTTTGTACTTTCATTGAGACCACGGTCGCTTTCTTTCCAGTCCAAGTCCTGCCCTAACATATAGTTGCTGTAAGTCCTCTTTGAGATGGTGCGACGTAAAACAAATACCAGGATAGAACGACGACATGAGCATATACGGAATTCTTTAATGTGGATTTTATTTACGAGGTATGGATCGAATAAGTAGGACATCGGGGAAACCCAAGGAGAAGCCTTTCAAATGACAGACACACTGTCACAGCAATAATAATGAAATATTCCATGTTTCAGACAAAGTGCATACCACGGTGTTACTTCAGAGGATCAAATCGAGGTTGAGCGGTTGTTGAAATAGTCTATCAAGCAGCCGTATTTGGAAATCACTACAAAATAAATACGGAATTAAGAGATAATCATAAATTCATTACAAGTTTTTTACAATCTGCTTTACGTCGTATGCCAACGGCCGTAGCCGTGTTGAAACACCGGATCCCGTGAGATCTCCGATGTTAAGCAACATTAGGCGTGATCAAGATGTGGATAGCTTGTCACGCGCTGTTGGTGGGGGCTAAGGGAATGGAGGAGCGGAAAGAAATTGGCCACCCTACCGCACGTAAACTCCGGCTCAGGCACACCTCTGCGGAGGTTCGGACCTGCCTTCGGGCAGAATATTCCCTTACCTTAACTTTACGTCGTATCGACACAGATCTTATGGCGACGATGTGATAGGAAAGGGCTAGGTATGGGAAGAAAGCGACCGTGGTCTGCAATAAGGTACAGCCCCAGCATTTGCTTGGTGTGTAAATGGGAAACCACGAAAGAATATATTCAGGGCTGCCGACATTGGGGTTGAAATCCACTACCTTCCGAATGCAAGCTGACAGCTACATGACCCAAACCGCAGAACCACTTGCTAGGTAATTAATTACAACTAATTCACACAGATTAATAATAACGTTTCCGGAATATCAGGTAGGCCCACATCCACGACACGTTATTGGCGATGAGAAATATCTTTCAAACGACTAATAACTGATACTATCAAAAAGAACAGCATCCGAACCATTGATAAGTTACGTATAAGCACACCGATTTCAACGAAATAGATCATCATTAAGCACATGTGATCGCTCGGTCAGTAAAATATGCATCGTTACACAGTACATACACACCCCGCACTCACTCTCTTCTCGTTCAATACACTGACTCCCACATTAGGTCCAAAATTCACTTCATCCCACCATTTCTCAAAATGACGAATTCGTCTTGCAGTGAATAGTTCATTGATGAGTCTCGTTTCTCCATAACCTCCAGATCCCGCAGGTTGGTACTAGGACGGAGTACCCTTCTAACGTCAGCCCACACCTGTTCAAAGATGGAGAGGTCCGGGGAATTTGTTGGCCACGGGAGGACCTCAACTCGCTCAAGGCAGTCCGTAGACATTTCTTTAGAATCTGTTTTACGTCACACCGACACAGATAGGTCTTATGGCGACGATGGAATAGGAAAAGGGCTAAAAGTACGAAGGAAGCGGCTGTGGCCTTAAATAAAGTACAGCCCCAGCATTTGTCTGGTGTGAAAATGGGAAACCACGGAAAAACATCTTCAGGGCTGTCGACAGTGGGGTTCGAGCCCACTATCTCCCGTATACAAGCTCACAGCTGCGCACCCCTAACCGCACGGCCAACTCGCCCGGTAGGTGTATGGACACACGTGCCGTGTTTGGACGTGCATTATCTTGTTGGTACACTGTCGCAGGGTTCTTTGCATTTAAGGAGTAGGACGTGCGGACGCAGAAAATATGTGACGTATCGCTGTGCCGTTACAGTCTGCCGAAGTACTATTAGAGGTGACCTGAACGCATATCCTATGGCTCCCCACACCATGATCCCAGGGATTAATGTGTGTCTTTCCACAATATGGGCAGGATCTGCCCTCTGCCCTTGACGCCGCCAAACCCACACACGATGGTCATCGGATGTTATGGAGAAGCAGGACTCATCACTGAACATGATGCGACGCCAGTCGTCCTTTGCCCATGCCTCCCGGCCAAGGCACCACTCCAAACGCAGGCGTTGGTGTTCTAGTGTCAATGGCAACCGACGCTTGGGGCGGTAGGACCCCAATCCGGCGGATTCGAGTCGTCGGGACAATGTGCGGGAACTCATAGGATGTTGTAGAGTCTCCAGTACATGCTCGCGGATGGCGCGTGCCGAAGTTATGGTATCCTGCATTATTTGGCGCACTACACGACGGTCCTCCCTCGGGGTGGTGTTACGTGGTTGACCCGAACCTGCAGGACGTGATTGGGTGCCCTCATGTACCCACTGAGTCCAACATAGGACCACTGTGACATCTGAATGGCCCACATGCCTGGTAATTGCACGATTCGACCAACCAGTCTCATGCCGTCCCATAACGCGGCCTCTATCAAATGCTATCAGTTGGTGGATGAGCAGTCTAACGCGTCTGTACGTACTCCTCTCCGCGCGTCTAACTCACAGCAGTTGACTGGTAACAACTTACCAACAACAGGACGGTGCCATCACGAATGCACTCTGGTGGACGTTCTACACATTACAGATCCTTGTAAATCTAATCATTTATACACACATCAATGGTATGCTCGTACACCGAAATGGTATAATGTTGGACCAGTCCTTCTGGGTGCTTAACTTTTTTGTCAGGCAGTGTACTTACAATGGCGGATCTAAATGGTAACACCTCAATGTACTAAATAAGATTCTCTGAGACCTCTGGCAATAATTTTAGTGTGTCTACTCTGTGGATACTTCTTGAAATTAAGGAAAATCCTGAATAGTGCCCTATTAAAATTATTTAATTTACAAACTTTCTAGAATCCAAACACAATTAATCACACTTACTCTCAATAGAAGGAGCATCTCAATACAGCGAGATATCATTCAAGAGTCGCATATACAGTAATGTATTCAAAGTTCATGATCAAATAGCCTGGAGCTTCTGAAACGACGCTGGGAATATAGCCTTGATGTTACGTCCCTTATAGCAATTTTATCTTAAAAATCAAAATGAAGCAACGCTACAAATGAAGGAATTTGTATAAAGAAGCATTATATTTTTCGTTTACTTGATGTTTATTTTTCCATTAACTGGCCAACATTGGTAATGCTATTTCTTTGTGTTACAAGCTTCTAATGAGAAATACTCTGAGACTCAAGTTGTTAGAACGGAGATACGGAGAACCTCACACAGAAACTGTCCTATTCTAAAGATTCCCACTTCCATTATTACATCACATTAACCTCAAATTTTGTATGAAACTTCTGTATGAGTTGAGTTTAGCCGAACACGACGCGGCCTAGTTGTGGCTACCATTGTTGTACAGGTGAAGTTCACTCAAGTTGTAACACCAGGTCGCTAGCTCTCTCCGTAAATTATGTAAGCCTGGTGCACAAGGACCGCCGCAGACAAGAGTAGTACTTTGTGGCGGTGTTATTAGCACAAAGACAAGGCGCAGGCACACGTCATAATGATGGTAACTGTGGACAACCAAACCCTTCAAAACCCAGTGCTATGGAGGACGATCTCAGTGATGTTTTATTTGGGCTGCTATGCATTTGCCCTGGATCAATTCATATGTATGTTATTTCATCTTCGCAAATCTTAGTCCCCGACGCGCACTAACATAGATCTGCCGCTTATTTAAAAACGCACGATTATAGAAAAATTGATGCTAAGAAGAACTTTAATCTTCTCACTTACTTACGAGATCGACATTTCATGTGTTTCACTAATATCCCATTCCAATTTCTTATTCTATGGCAATATTCGGCAATATTTCTCAAACACTGGAGTAGGTGATAATGTTTTAACAATCTTAACGAATTAGTAATTTTTATCAAGCAGGCAAATTCTTTAGAATAATTTGTCTAAAAGTAACGATATTGGAAATAAATGGTCAGCAGTTCGATGGCGTTTTGCAGCCCTATCCCACCTAGGGCGCATTTGGTGTAGCCTATATAGTAGGATGTTACCTAATTTGCAATACATTTTACAAGTTGGGTTAGGTCACAACGACACAGATGAGTCTTATGGCGACTACGGGATAAGAATGAGCTGGGATTGGGAAGGAAGCGGCCGTGGCCTTAATTAAGGTAGAGATATATTTGCCTGGTGTGAAAATGGGAAACTACGGAAAACCATCTTCAGGGCTGCCAACAGTTGGGTTCGAACTCACCATCTCCCTAATGCATGCTCACAAGTGCGCGTCCCAAACCGCATGACCAACTCTCTCGGTATATTGAAATACCCACGGAACTCATTCAGATCCTAGTGCAAAAGAATGCAAATTGTTTACACTTCCATGTATATCGCTCCAACGCAGGCTATCTGAACATTGGAACAAATACAAACAAATTCCAAACTTTACTTTTACGTCACACCGACACAGATATGTCTCATGGCGACGATGGGATGGGAAAGGACTAGGAGTGGGAAGGAAGCTGCCTACGCCTTGACTAAGGTACAGCCCGGCATGTGTCTGATGTGAAAATGGGAAACGAAGGAAAACCATCTTCAGGGCTCTTGAAAGTGGGGTTCGAATGAACTACCTCCCGAAATAAAGCTCACAACTGTTCCAATTTAATCGCACGGCGAATTCGGTCGGTGAATAAAAATAAATAAGCGATGGTGGGGACTAAAAATCTCCCTAATACCTAAGATGATCCAATGAAAGTAATTTTTTCTCGGACTTAACGGAATGAAACAATAATTCTATTTATCAACACGTCCATAGATATGTTCCTTTCAGAAAACACCTTAGAATTGTAATATTTACTCAAATCCAATTCATTCAAACTCTCCCAGTTTTCCGTATCTATTTTGGGAGGAACATTTAAATGAATAAAAGATACTCAGTATGTTAACTATGAAATCAAAATCCTTCCACAGATTGACAGACAGAAACGAGTCCCCGAAAGGGATTTTCAGTCTAAAGAGAAATTCATTCACTATTTCTTCAAATACGATTGATTTTTAAACTAATACATATTCGCACTTCTTATTATTATCACCCCGCGTTTGACTGCAAAAGCTATGAATTCAAACTCCGTGACAAACACGTTTGTAACTACGATTATGAAATAATTTCCTTATTTTTTCATATAAACTATATTCACCTTTCAGAGGAGAACATTTTCATTCCATCTTTTCTATTTTAATCGTTATCTGGAACACACTCTTGGAAAGGAATCAGTTATACGGAGAAAAGTGGTTGAAATGAGACGGATGATAATTAGTACCAGTCGTTTACAATTTTACATTGTACATTAAGATATACAATACAACAGAACATGTTCTGTTCATAATCTAATTCCCATGATGTCTTATACGAGAATGTAACTGGTACCAGCAGTGACACACACTAAAATCCCAGGAGCAATAATTTTATGCACACTGCTCCTACTGCTGCCAAGTCTCTCCATTATATTTCTATCAGACGAGCTGCTTGCTAGTTCACTGAATTACTTGAAAGTGTAATATGTGTTCTGATATTACCAGAGTGGTTTCAGTAAAAGCTGCAACCCTTGTGTAAGAAACTCTGTACTTCATTCTAAGTACATGATGCTTGAATTTAAGACGATAACTTTCTAGACATACTAGGCAGAAGAGGTCGATGTTATTATCACTGCTGTTATTTCTTATGCTTTCTAGATCTCGAGCACGATTACTGGCTCAGGACGTCGCGTATAAGATCCTGATCTTGATCTGGTAGCACAATAGTTATTTGCAACGTACCTCGGTAATGGCAATTCTGTGTATGGTCCAACGTGGACAGTCAATGGAACACAGGAGAGCGTTACTCCAACTGCGGGTTTAATAAATAGCTTCAATACAGAATAACATCGTATTCTTCGATTTAACTTTTAATTTCAATTCTTCATTGCTTCCAAGGTTGTCTTGCGAGACGAGCTTACCAAAGATATGCATATGGAGGTCAACAGATTAATTCACAGGAAGATGGTAGAAACAACACAGGATTTACACCCATATAATGTTAACTTGTTGTTTTACGTGACCGTTGATACCATGGTCATACCTACGAAACGTCTAGTTTTACGTGTAACACGAATCACAGAGACGTGACTCTTTATTTCAAGAATCCCATATGCACTTGTCGGAATTCGAACCACCGCCGCCTCAGTGAGAAGCCAAAGCAACGCCACTCGGCCTGCACGTTGTAAGGAATGTACCCTGTCACGTGGTCTAACGACAGTGGGCCCGTTTCTTATCCACAGACCCCAAGTTCGATTCCCGGCCAGGTCAGGGATTTTACTTGGACCTGAGAGCTGGTTTGAGGTCCACTCAGTCCAATGGAGAACAATAATTGAGGAGCTACCTGGCGGTGAGTTAGTGGCTCCAGTTGTAACAAATGTTTGCTGGAAAATTGTTTTGGGCACTGAAATATTTGATATTTCTAGGTGGCAGACTGAAAACGTTGAGGTTGGTAGATAGATAATTGGTACCTACCTATTATTATTATTATTATTATTATTATTATTATTATTATTATTATTATTATTATTATTATTATTATTGTAGAATAAAATAATGTTTTAAATTTTAATGTCTTTTAATTCAAAAATTGACCTGTTCCCTGCCCATCACATTTTGAGTAACCGCTTAGAATCTTCTTAGCAAGTACTTTCGATATATTTGTATAATCTATCGCATACTCATTTAAAATCATTAAGTTGAATACAGGAAATGATTCATTTTTTTCCAAAATGTTTCTTTTTACTCAATAAATCGAAATGTTTAAACTCTACTATAAAGGAGAGATCGGATATAATATAAGGAGTGACATGAAAGTACATCGTTATACAAATCAAGCTCAGATTTATGCGTAACGAGCATTCGGAATGGTGAAAACATTTTTTTTCTTCAGATATGGCACCTCCTCTTGCCTAGCACGCCTTATTTTCATGCTGCCTTTGTTTTATGTGGTTTTCCCATAACTGCATAGCTTATGGTGGTGCTATTTCAGGATCTAACCAGCTTCAGGACTGAAGACCTAAGGGACAAGTATTTTTTAAGAAGAAAATAATTTTCGTGCCGTTTCATGCATGCGATCCTTATATTGTCCGGCTCCACAGCTGAATGGTCAGCGTCTTAGCCTTCAGTCCTGGGGGCACCAGATCGATGGACCTTAATTAAACCGAGCTCGATAGCTGCAGTCGCTTAAGTGCGGCCAGTATCCAGTAATCGGGAGATAGTGGGTTCGAACGCCACTGTAAGCAGCCCTGAAGATGGTTTTCCGTAGTTTCCGATTTTCACACCAGGCAAATGCTGGGGCTGTACCTTAACTAAGGCCACATCCGCCACCTTCTCAGTCCTAGCTCTTCCCTGTCCCATCGTCGCCATAAGACCTACCTGTGTCGGTGCGACGTAAAGCAAATAGCAAAAAAAATTATTTATTTATTTATTTATTTATTTATTTATTTATTTATTTATTTATTTATTTATTTATTTATTTATTTATTTATTTATTCTTTCTTCTTTCTTAATGTGTTTACCCTCCAGGGTTGTGTTTTGCCTCGGACTCAGCGACGGATCATACCGCTACCGCCTTAAGGGCAGTTCTGGTGTGAAAATGGAGAAACCCACGGAAAACCATCTTCAGAGCTGCCTATGGTGTGATTTTCACCCACCATCTCCTGACTGCTAGCTCACCGCTATACAACCCGAGCTCTTTAGCCTACTCACTCGGTCGGACTCAAAGGGAGCGTTGTAATATTGAAACTCTGCGCCTGGGCTAGCGGCAAATCAAGCTAATTGGAAATTCGTAGGCCGGCGGAGGAAACGGAGAGTGGAAGGTTATCTTAGAATAACGCGGCGTGTAGAGCCAAAAACGAAGACAAATCTGTGTTTGACTTCCCATGTAACATTAGTTAAGCTATATCTAGCAGCTGAATATTCTCCATGAATTTTTTTAAATATATTGATCTCCAGAGGCAGAATGTTTTCTGTTTCATCACAAATCCGTTACCGCGAACAGGAAAAGGACAACTAGATGAAGTCTCGCACATTATTGTTTATTTAATCTTACATTACAATGGCTTTCATGCCGAGAGAGGTTTCGAAGAATTGAAAATTGCGACGCGAGAAAATTATTCTTTGATATTATTGTTTCGGATAATTAAACAAGAGTTGCTTTCAGTTCCTTTCCTTCGATGTTTTCCTGTACTAGTTTCCACGCATGCCTGTGAATGACAGAAGTAAAGGAAGGGAGATCAAGGATTCGGGTAAGGGCAGGCGAACAATCAGGAAGGGCATTATTCGGTGGCAGAGACATCTTCTTCTAGCATCCCTTGCACGTGACGGCGACATAGGGCTAGAGCAAGAAACAACCCAGTCTGGCCAGTCTGGCAAGAAAAGCCATATACTACAAAAACCTCTAACCAGACGTTCTCGTAGGAAATGCTAAGTTATCTAGCTATAGAGAGGCCAGGAGGAACGTCACTAATAATTCTTCCTAGCGTTTGTATTCTAAGAAGCGTTATTGCAATATTCGAAGCAATATAGTTAGTTATTCGGACATCAGCTCGCGATACGTCTTCATCGTGAGTATTTTGTCACTATTTACATGGGAGTATGAACTCGTTTTTATCGAATATCGCCTAAATTCATAGCGAACTGGGATTAGTATTCTGATAAATAGAACTTAGTACACTTCCTTTCTTAGTACACTGGGACAGTACTGTATTAATTGAATTTCATAACTAGAGCAAGTATGTACGAACCGTGAAGAAGATTGATAGATTGATTGATTGATTGATTGATTGATTGATTGATTGATTGATTTATTGATTGATTGATTGATTCTTGTTGTTTAAAGGGGCCTAACATCTAGGTCATCGGCCCCACCGTGAAGAAGACCCTGAATGAGCAGTCCGAACAACCTACTAAGTAACTAGCCTACCCAGACTAGAAAATGTAAGAATGTCTGTACAGTTGGATTTCAGAAAATCTCCAATTCCAACGAAGATTTATGAGGCTCAATATTATTGAATTTTCTGTTAACAACATTAAGCCATTTCCGTAAAGGCAGTCTGCAAGCTTGCACCACCATCCCTTTTGTGGTTTCCCTATAAGTGCATAATCTTCGGTGGTTCTATATCACGATCTTACGGGCCGATGACCCAATAGACGAGATCAAAACTAAAAAGAGATCTAAGGAAATTATACTTAAGAACATAAAAACAATGTTTGTTTGTCCAACTCTTGTCCCTTTTCTCTACGGGGTCGGGTATGAGTTGAGATGAATCTGTCGTGGCGGCTTTTTATGACCGGATGCACTTCCTGACGTCAACCTCTTCAGAGGAGTTAATGAGATGAAATGAATGATATGATATATGATAGTAGGAAGGGAGAGGGTGAAACCCGTTGCCGGCACATAGCCTACTCCTGTCGAATAGCAGCAAGGTTCCTGCTCAAGGCTTAACGTCTCCATCCGATGGACGAATCACTATCAACAGCGTCATATGCCCTCACTCCATATGAGCAGTACGGAGGGGTTTGAAATTTAATCCAGGCTATTGGCACGCAATCTAGTGATTAGAAATTGTATACCATCACCTCCCCTACCCTGCCGGCCAACATTCTGATGGTGACAATTTTTTCGACCAACGGGGCTCGAACCGGCTAACCACGGTTTAAGACCGTTAGACTTAAACGCCATAACGATCATAGCCACCAGGCAGGCTAAGAACCTAAAAACAATATTTTCAGAAAAAATATATACAGTAGCCTATACAACGTGTAACAAAAATGTACGGCACGTTCCTCACACGTAGACGAAGAAATTATGTTATCTGAACATGGGTCCGGAAACGCTTTGTTTCCATGTGATACCTCATTTTCTTCAACTCATAAATCATGGGAAACATGCACTTTGTTGCGTCTGGTAACGGTGTCGGTATCGTTGGTGTACTGCCAGTGTTGTATTTTGTTGCCATGCGACTTACGTCATTGCTTGTTCCAGTGATCAGTACGACCTTGGCAAGCATGTATGAAAGCTCACATTTCTTGTGAGAAAGAGTTGCATGTGGTATGCTGGTACGTTCTGTTCTTGTGTATTTCCCATGAAATGAAATGAAATGAAATGAAATGTCGTTTGGCTTTTAGTGCCGGGATATCCCAGGATGGGTTCGGTTCGCCAGGTGCAGGTCTCTCTATTTGACTCCCGTAGGCGGCCTGCGCGTCGTGATGAGGATGAAATAATGATGAAGACAACACATACACCCAGCCCCCGTGCCATTGGAATTAACCAATTACGGTTAGAATCCCCGATCCGGCCGGGAATCGAACTCGGGACCCTCTGAACCCAAGGCCAGTACGCTGACCGTTCAGCCAACGAGTCTGTGTTTCCCATGATTAGTGAGTTGGAGACAATGAGCTGTAACATGGAAACAAGGCGTTTCCGGACCCATGTTCGTATAACATAATTTCTTCATCTATATATAAGGAATGTTTCCTGCAATGTGTGCCGTACATTTCTGTTACACCCTGCATAAATAAAGCAAGCCATCTCGATACAGCCCACGAAGGTCCTTGGAACTGTGGAAGGTAAAGGCTTCCACTATTATTTTGTGACCTCAGCATCAAGCGGGAGAGTGGTTACTTCTGCGCTCAGCTGCCTTCGCACTCAGGAATTAACCTGATACTAACATTTTGTGTAGGATGAGTGAACGGCAGTGCCTTGTGCCTCTCCGGAAGTGGAAATCTCGTTTGTAAATGTTTCAACTTCCTGACGGGGAGTTGAAGCCACGTCCTTCCAGGTGAATCCAGCATGCCTTTATCACCTCGGTTAGACAGCCTCTTATTAACAACATACAACCAACACAGTGGCACTACAGCCCTAATGGGCCTTGGCCTAATAACTGACCGCTGCTCAGCTCAAGGCATACATGTTATGAGGTGACGCATAGTCAGTGCAACGAAGCCTCTCGATCGTTCTTCTTAGCTTTCTAGACCGGATTATTAACAAAATGCCACACATTATTTTAGTGTTCAACCAGATAAGGAGCTTGGGCTATCCTGACCAAACGCTCAGGTGCAACAATTTTGAAGAATCATGGTTTGTAGTGTGTAAGAGTTAAAACAAAGTAACCTACCAGCTTCTAGTCGTGTAAGAGTAGTCTATTAATGTAGAGATTAATTCATCGTATAATCAGAAAATATCAGGCTTGATGAGGGAAAAAGTCATCCTAAATCAGACGACAAGATTGAAGCAAATCGGAAGTAAGCTGTTCTCAGTGTGTCACCAGTCAAATATTCCTTGCTAAATCAAGCAGTTATATCTTAGTTATACACATTGGCCATTTTAAGTTACCTATTCAAGTCGCTGTTTCTGAAGCGAAGTACATGCTTACATGGATACCACTGTATGAGCTATTTAGGTCAGCCGAGTACCCTCCTACATCATTCCACTGTCGGCAGCCCTGAAAATGGTTTTCCGTGGTTTCCCATTTTCACACCAGGCAAATGCTGGGGTTGTACCTTAATTAAGGCCACGGCCGCTTCTTTCCCACTCCTAGCCCTTTCCTGTCCCATCGTCGCCGTAAGAGCTATCTGTGTCGGTGCGACGTAAAACAACTAACTAACCTACATCATTTGTATTCAGGATGGGGCTTAAGGCCATTAGCAGTAGCCTCCATTCCCGGATCCACAAAATCCAAACATAATATTTCGGTCGAAAATTTCTAACTTTACTCCTAAGTACCCAATGTTTGCCCAACACTGAGATTATCCCATTAGAATATAACACATACTTCAGGAGAAGTAACATGAGACAGATTGGTTTTTCTAGGTCCGAAATATGAAACATTTATTAGAACTTAAATCGTGTTTAGTCTATATCATATTTGCATTTTTTTTGAATCACTGTAAAATGAAAACAAAAATACGGTCTTACAAAAACTGGCTGGCCACGGGCACTTAAATAAAACTAAACTGCTGGTCCATGCAGCCCACTAATGCCTTTAACTCTCACGAAGACTACTGCCCACCCAGATGGATTGCAGAAATTGGAGTATGGCAAGAACAGGGTAACGACTTGTTCTGCCACATACCTTGCCCCTGTGGAAGGGGTTTGCATGATAGCTTCAACTCACGGGAGTGCAGCGAACCCTGTTCTAACCCTAAGACAAATCCCTGGATGAGCCAAAAATAGAACCTGAGGCCTCTGGTTAAGATACAGAGACACTGCCCATACCCAACAGACTTGTGTTACGGTAAATAATATTAATACTAACAAGAAGAAGAGTATTACACTGTGCATTTCCTTCTCAATAACTTAATTCATTTGATATCCTGAGGATCTTCACAAAGTTAGCCCCAGAATTAGGAATCGCACTCATCAAATAATAAAATAATCACGACGAATTTTTTAATGCAATATATTTCAATTTCTGCCATTTACTGCCGGTCTTAAGAGCCATCAAAATGCCACAACTTGGCCGTAAAAAGCGATTGTATAATGAAATAATAAATGGCGCATGGCTTTTAGTGCCGGGAGTGTCCGAGAACAAGCTCGGCTCGCCAGGTGCAGGACTTTTGATTTGACACCCGTAGGCGACCTGCGCGTCATGATGACGATGAAATGATGATAAAGACGACACACACACACGCAGAACCCGTGCCAGGGGAATTAACCATTTATGGTTAAAATATCCGACCATGTCGGGAATCGAACCCGGGACCCCTGTGACCAAAGGTCAGCACGAATGAGCTAATACATTTACTGACACAGATCTATTGGCTTTAAGAACTCGCAAAAGGTCGATGACCCCGCCAGAATTCGACCTCAGAACTTTGAGGTTAAAACTAATTAAAATAAGTCTTCTGAGCCTTGGAAAAATATAGCTTCTCGATTAACGTTGAACACAATTTATTATATTGATTACCGTTACGAATATGTGTGAGTGAAAAGGGGTCGTAAAATAAATAAATAAATAAATAAATAAATAAATAAATAAATAAATAAATAAATAAATAAATAAATAAATAAATAAATAAATAAATAAATAAATAATACAAGGAATGAAGTCGCAATGTGCTTATGATTTACACATAGTGGCAGATAAAACGAATATTCCATATATATTAAATGATTCTGAAAAACCGCAAATCTTAACTATTACAGCCATAACATATTTAGGTCAGATATGTTCCACCATCAGAAAGTTTTGCGCTACATGCACGTTATCCTCGTGTTGTTTATGTACGACCTCATTTGATTTAATCTTGTAATTTGTGCAACCGCCAAAGACTTACTCAGTATTTAACAGTGCGCCGTGCTTTTTAAACAGGATTACCAATAAACGGTTCAGAGCAATAAGCGGTGAATCATAGAGTACATCATTTTAGACAGATGAACACTACTCCGTTAATACTGGTCGGGGATTTACGGTTATTTGCTAGGTTTATGGTGGTGATTTAATACGTGGACAGACTTCATAACATAGGGACATTAAGAATCATTAGATACGATTAACACTTGACGCTCTTCGTAACATATTGAAAACAAATTAGAACCACAAGTTAGGAAACACCATGAACACTCATTACTGACAAAAACGAGGCTTCAAATTATTCTTTTATTCACCGTAATTGGGAATTATTCCCAGTAAAACGGGATAGAAACACAATCGCTAAGTCATTCAATCAGATTATTACAAAATAAGCAGCGCACATATCTCTTCAGTTCAGAGAAATATACGTTTCAGGCCTACAATACGGAAGAGAATTTTCCTCGACCTAATGCTCTAATTAATTCGTCTAAATTGTACTGTGATATCTTCGTCGAAATCACAGAAATAATAATAATAATAATAATAATAATAATAATAATAATAATAATAATAAATACAGTAATAATAATACTCCGTGCATTACGGGTTCGTGGATATTCGAAGACATTTTTTCATCATGCAACATATTTGTGTATTCAGAAACAGCGAAAAATATCCCGTGGACAAAGGCCCCATAGTGCCATAAAGTATATTGAAAATAAGTGACATAAGTGCTGTATTCACACTGGGAGATGCCTAACCGACATGGTAAATAAAGAAAAGACGTAGTTTCGTTTACCTGTTGGGAAGTCGGGAAATTTAGAAATGATACTTCACTTCTGAAGAGCCATATGACTATGCGGTTCAATGAGCTTACAAGCCACATGAGAATCGTGTTAATTCCCAGTGTAAAGGCGGCCAGGTATAATGAAAATAACTCTGTCCCACTCCCGAAGTCACGGATAGTGCAAGCCTTTATTTTACACTTCTTCCGGAGGCATCATGGTCACTGGACTGTTAACATTTCAATTCATTTACGTCGGCGGTTGGAGAGTAGGCCGACAACTGACCATTGCTGGTCCGTGGTCCAACAGTTCCGTACACCGAACGATCAACCGAGCAGAGGAGAAGGAGAAGGGCTGGCCCCACCATCGGCGGTTTCTGTTGATATCTCAAAAAGTAACTGTCCGATTTTGAAAATACTTATATATTTGAAGTTTTACGCGGTTGAACTTATAGGCAAACTGTACGTATTCGTGCCGTTCCATTTAAAAATGTGGAGTTAGTATCAATATCTAGGGTATTAATCACCCCATGGGAATAATCAGCACATTGTTTTGCAAACCCCTGGGTATCATTTACGAATATGAAAACAGAATACCGATATCTTTAATAGTTTAGACGTTATTTCCGTTTAACTTCTTAGGTAAATAACCCTGTATATCTGTAACAGTTCAGTGGTTCAATGTGCACCACAACACTTACCACAGTTAAGGCAAGGTCGACAGTTGAGGGATCGATGCCTGAACCTGAGTCAATTGCCACACTGAACAATTGGTGAGACGAACGGTTCGACTGGGCAGCGCATCCCTAATATTGCTATATGTGCGGGCAGACCCTGTGTTCTGAAATTCAACAAACAAACTGGTATTTGAATGGTTGCTTCTCGCGACTGTGTTCTCTTCATAAATCAGTTCACAGTCACGACTGGGTATTCGCACTGAATTTCTCTCATAAAGTATTCTTCTGCGATAATACCATACTTGTCCAACCCGGCAGAGATACGAAGGCAGATCAGAAAATAAGTTGCACTTCCCAGTTATGGCCATTTATTACATATACAACAGCAACAAGACTATAACGACATACACTGTAACGTCACTTTTCCACATAATTTCCAACAGACTCCAAACATTTCTGCGAACGCACAACCAACTTGTCGCTGCCGGATGCATGGAAATTTCCTCCAGCGTTCTGCAACCACTCGGAGACAGCGGCCTTCACCTCCTTATCGGTCTGGAAACGTCGACCACCGAGCTCCGGTTTAAGCTTACCGAACAGATGGAAGTCACATGGCGCTAGGTCGGGACTGTACGGTGGATGTTTCCAGACCTCGCACATGAAACGCTGCAGCAATTCTCTCGTTTGGCGGGCCTTGCGAGGTGTTGCGTTATCTTGCAACAAAATCACACCGGCGCGCAATTTCCCCCGGCGTTTCTCTTTAATCGCTTTACGCAACCGGTGCAACGTTTGACAATACGACCCCGCGTTGATCGTCGTTCCTTTTGGCATGAATTCCGCGTGCAGCAAACCCTCCATGTCAAAGAACACTGTCGCCATAACCTTACCGGCTGAAGGTTGAACCTTGGCCTTCTTTCGTTGTGGTATTGAGGGGTGCACCCATTCCATTGATATTCGCTTCATTTCGGGGGTGAAGTGGTGGACCCACGTTTCGTCGCCTGTGACGATTCGCCGGAGAAACCCGTTGCAGTCTGCGGCATAGCGTTGCAAAAATGCCAGGGACGATTGGAAACGTTGTCCCTTGTGCTCATCGGTGAGAAGACGTGGGACCCATCTTTGACACAGCTTACGATATCCAAGGTCCTTGTGAACAATGGCGAACACACTGCCATACGACATGTTCAGCTGCGTCGCGATTTCTCCCAGTTTAATGCGCCGGTTCTGTCTAATGATCGCATTCACACTGTTGACCTTTGCACGGGTCCTGGACGTTGCGGGCCTGCCTTCGCGATGGTTTTCCGTTATATCCGTGCGTCCGGCTTCGAATTGCTGACACCACTTTATGATATCTTGCCTGGAAATGGCCCGCTCCCCATACACAGCACTAATTTCACGATAAATGTCCGTCCAATTCTTCCTTTTGGCCCATACGAATCGGACTGTCACGCGCACCTCATATTTGGAATGGACGTCCAGTTGACGCGCCATTGCATTTGGCCGCCATTCACACAATACTAGACGAGACACCACAGCGACCTGCCTAACAGACGTTTGGGCAGTGTCTGTCCCTTTCTCCGCTGTGCCCACGTTTGCGACACAAAGCGCGCTGTTTCTTATTTAGAATGCCGTTTATGTTATTACCCCAATGAAGAGCTTTCCCTATATTAACACATAAGTGTTCCGTAGGACTTACGACATCCCATCAAAACATTAATTATAATTGAAACATTTGTGAAACTTACAACCTGACTTTTCACCCTGTTAACCATCATACCATTGTCTGGCGTCCATCTCGTAACTTTGTTGAGGTCTATTTGCAGTTGCTCAAAATCCGGTAACTTATTTATCACTCCATAAAGTACATCATCCGGAGGGAGCCTTATCTGTGATTCCAGTTCCTTACACATACCATTTATATCTATAAGAAAACAAAGAGGTCTAATAACTCTGCTTTGCGGGACAGACCCCACCTCCCATTCATTACAAGATCAGATAACGTTTCACTTAATGTAATTCTCTGAGTTCTATTTTCACCGAGCTCGATAGCTGCAGTCGCTTAAATGCGGCCAGTATCCAGTAATCGGGAGATAGTGGGTTCGAGCCCCACTGTCGGCAGCCCTGAAGATGGTTTTCCGTGGTTTCCCATTTTCACACCAGGCAAATGCCGGGGATGTACCTTAATTAAGGCCACGGCCGCTTCCTTCCAATTCCTAGCCCTTTCCTATCCCATCGTCGCCGTAAGACATATCTGTGTCGGTGCGACGTAAAGCAAATAGCATAGAGTTCTATTTTCAGTCGCTTTTCTGTCCATTCCAATAGCCCTCGTTTTCGTCCATAATCTTCTATGATCTACCCTGTCAAAAGCCTTGGATAGGCCAATAGCAATATGGTGAACTTGATCTTCTGAATCTAAATTGTCTGCTATATCTTCTTGAAACCCTGCAAGTTTAGCCTCACAGGAATAACTTTTCTTAAACCCGAACGGCCTTCTATCAAACCAATTAGCAATTTCGCAAATGTGTCTAATATAATCAGAAAGAATGCTCTCCCAACGCGTACGTGTAACAACACGTGACTGACTGGCCTGTAATCATCCGCTTTATGTTAATCACGCTTTCCTTTGTACTTTGGGGCTACAACTGCAAATCTGCATTTGTCGCCATAAGACCTAATTGTGTCGGTGCGACGTAAAGCAAATTTCCTAATATTTTTATTCGCAATTTTATCTTCACGTTTCCCTCAAATAATAGTTTATTTTGTACAAAAAATATAGCTGCAACGAAAATTTAGCTCACGTCGTCGAGTTTCACAGATAAGTTCGGTGACCACTCAGCCACCGCTCTTGTTGACTGCGGTGTAACTCACCAGGTATAGCCTGTATGCGTTGCGATGAATCGGGGATTCATACATTTTCTAAAATTATTGGGTTGCGGACCTGACATGTTTGAGTAAAATGTATTCGCTTTTTAGTGGTCTATCACATCCATTTGGTCGGAAGCGAATCCTGCGTCGTGACATTTGTCCTCATTTTATTCGAAAACGAAAGCGTATTGACCTAAAACCTTACACAGGAGTTACTGTTGACTGTTCCCCAACAGGCACATTGAAGCTCGTTAAATTAGGTTGGTTGCTGGGCCTGGCTTTCCTTGTTAGCATTCTGCTTGATCTGGGCATTTGTTTTCATGTACCCAATACACTTCAGACACAACTACCTTTCTGTCAGGTAATTTACCAAATATATAAATGTACAACGTACTGATGATTAGGTTTCTATCTTATGCTTAAAATGAAAATGAAAATCCACAGCCTATTTCCGGTCATTTGACCGGGTCAGGAATGGAATGAATGAAGCCCCCATCTAGCGGCAAGGATAGGAATTGGGCCGGCTGCCGAAGCCTGTCGCACTCGTTTGGGGAAATGATTAATGACTGACAGACGAAATGAAATGATAGTGGAGAGTGTCGCTGGAATGAGAGAGACAGGAAAAACCGGAGTACCCGGTGAAAAACCTGTCCCGCCTCCGCTTTGTCCAGCACAAACCTCACATGGAGTGACCGAGATTTGCACCACGAAACCCAGCGGTGAGAGGCCGGCGAGCTGCCGCCTGAGCCACGGAGTCTCAATGATGCTTAAGATACAATCATTAATTCTATCCCAGCTGAGGTCGGTGGCATCTGAGGATAATTAAATATGGCTATTTAATATTTCTATATCAGTCAGCTACCATACCCATATTATTATTATTATTAGTATTAGTATTACCATTATTGAGATGTTGCCTACTCAAATCTGTAAAGGTGTGCTTGATTCACGCAGAAGTATGAGAATTTGGTTCCCAGTAAAGATGTACAGAAATTTAGAAACGTGATTTCCACTTTTGGTGAAGCGTAGACCTATAGACCAGAGGTTCTTTCAGCCTGTACCGGAAATCAGAACCAGAGGCAAAGGTTGTCGGGTATAGAACTTTACACCACATAGCGCCATGGTACATTCGTGGTCTGTACGGAAATATCTTTGCTTGTTATATTACAATCATTACACAGAAATAAAATAAGCAATCATAGTTATGAATTACACAGTTAAACAGACTTAAATTCGCCTTAACCATCTTCCCACATCAACGGCAGTAATTATTCATGAGATTATCGACAAACTGTTCAAGTTGTTGTAGGGCGACCAAGCTTGTAATATTCATTGCTCCCTGAAAGAGATTCCACGATATCGTGTCCTTAAACCGAATGAGTCAGAAGATACAACATAACCAACACCACAACTCTCCAGAATTCATCGGCAATATTAATGCATATTTAATGTATTCTCCGCTTGCGTGCATCCTTGGACGAACCACGTCTAGCATAAGAGACAAGCAGCAGAAGAAAGAGGGAAATGAAAACTTTACGTCATGTCCAAATTGCTTCGTGCCTGGTCCCGCAGGTCTTCCACATTGAAATATGTAAAAAAAACAAATAAAAAAAACGCATACCAATCCAGAAAACACACCATCCACAAGCAATAACCCTTTATAACATATGGGGATTAAAGACATCCGCCTGCAAGTCGCAGGGAAGGAAAGGAATTTAAATATCTTCACCGATTTCAAGGTAATATTGTTTTTACTCTTGTTAACTTTTAGACTTATTTCTGTATAATATCAATTTTATACGTAAACACCACAAAACCAATTTATTCCAGGAAAAAGTTTCTGATTACACTAAAGACATATTGTTTTATACTGCACAAGTTTACCTGCCAAAGAAAGAAATCTGAAGAATATTTTAACATGAAGAAAAAACATCCCCACATGCCTTCTTTCACGGCCTTGCGTGCTAAGACTTGCACTATAATGTTAAAAGCGGCTCAAATGTTAGTGGACCGAGCTCGATAGCTGCAGTCGCTTAAGTGCGGCCAGTATCCAGTAATCGGGAGATAGTGGGTTCGAACCCCACTGTCGGCAGCCCTGAAGATGGTTTTCCGTGGTTTCCCATTTTCACACCAGGCAAATGCTGGGGGTGTACCTTACTTAAGGCCAGGGCCGCTTCCTTCCCTTTCCTAGGCCTTTCCTATCCTATCGTCGCCATAAGACCTATCTGTGTCTGTGCGACGTAAAGCAAATAGCAAAAAAAAAAAATGTTAGTGGTTCGATTCCGATGCCACGGGAACTGCCTTAGCGTACATAATCAACAGGTATAGGCCTACAGATATTAAATTCAGGCATATTGTGTTCTCATGGTTTCGAATTTCACACCACACAAATATTGAGAATTAAAACTTTCTTGAGCTAATTCCAGGTAGGCCTATTTCTAGGGTCACTGGTGCCACCCTTGCTCATTCTGGGTTTTGTGGTACTAGTGGATTTACGTGGCACCGGCACTGATGGGTCTTTTGGCGACGATGGTGTAGGAAAAGCCCAGAAGTTGGAAGGAAGCAGCCGTGGCCTTCATTAATGTACAGCCCCAGCATTTGCCTGGTGTGAAAATGGGAAACCACGGAATACCATCTCCAGGGTTGCTGACAGTGTGATTCGAACCCACTATCTCCCGGATATTAGCTCATTGCCGCGCGCCCTTAACCGCACGGCCAACTCGCCCGGTCATTTTTTGCGGGCGGGGGTTAACCGGTGGTTTTAGGCCGGTTGCCCGTCCAGACGCCAAAAGACTTTTCAGGTGAAAATTCCAGCCCAGAATTCACCAAGTAGGAATCTAGCAGGTAAGCCACTGCGCCAGTTATGTCCCCTGTCAAATATCGATACGGTGCCTTATTAAAGACCACAGTGACTACATTCGCTGTACTACCCTTTCTTGTCGCCCAAAACCTATCTGTCTTACTATGACGTTTGCTAGCAAAAAGTAAAATGTACACTGAGCGACAGATGAACAACCATATTTCAGGTTATGACGAATGGTGGAGTTGGATCCCAGCATTTCCTGACAGGATACGGCTGTCAAATTGTCGACCAGGCAACATCGACCTATCAAAGATATACAGATAAAAGCACGGCATAGTCTATGCCAACCTGTATCCGTGCAGACCTCCATATTCTAGGTTTAGCTACAAACTTGGCATCATAACACGTCCATTAGATGTCCTCTTGAGCTGAGACTACACGGTCCTTCCGTAATCGGAATCAAATAGCAAGAAGGTAAAAATAAACAAGCCTGCCAGACGCCACCAGAAGCAAATGCACCAAAACCAGCAATTTGCCTACCAAAATAACAGCAACTCTTTTTCTTTCTTGGTCCTAGCAAAACACAATATAATATATCCTATTATTTCTTGTGAGGCTAATGGTTTTCAGATGTGCTTCTGGAAATACTCGTAACCTCCACCGACAGGGGAGAAATGGTAGGGGCTGAACGAAAGGTTGCACGGAGAATGGGAAAAATATATGAGCTGTCGGATGCAGTCAAAACGGAGCGCATGCGCCCCACAGCCTGATTTCTGTTGGCTGCGAACGAGGGAGAGAGAGATTGCGGCTTCCAGAATGAATTAATGAAGATATGTCAGGTATACATGACAAAGTCATCATCAGTCCAATGGACCAAAGTAATTGGATTAACTGAAAATTATAAAACTTCGATTACACGCAGGCGTTTCATTAGTCATCAATAATAATACTATTGGTTTTACTTCCCACTAACTAACTTTACGGTTTTACTGTCCCACAGCAGTTCCGTACCAGTAAATCTACTGACACGAGGCTGGCGTATTTGAGCAGCTTCAAATACCACCGGACTGAGCTAGGATCGAACCCGCCAACTTGTGCTCAGAAGGCCGGCGCTCTACCGTCCGAGCTACTCAGGCCGGCTCATTAGTCATTCATAACGCGATTTCACTTGTGTATCACATTTCCCTCCACACGTCTGGTTAACTTACATTTAAAATTCTCACAAACTAGTATTAAATTAATTTCAGCTCAATGCACGGTGTGAACATCAAGCCTAAAATATATATTTTGTACGAAAAGTAATTAAAATAGTATTTTTCATATTCTTGTATTTATATCATTCTACTTCCATCCATGCATCAGAATTTATTAAAGAAGTCACATAATATTATTATTATTATTATTATTATTATTATTATTATTATTATTATGATTATTATTATTATTATTATTATTATTATTATTATTATTGACCGCCTCTGTGGTGTAGCGGTTATCGTGATTAGCTCCACATCCGGAGGCCCGGGTTCGATTCCCGGCCCTGCCACGAAATTTGAAATGTGGTACGAAGGGTTGTAAAGGCGTCCACTCAACTTCGGGAGGTCAACTGAGTAGAGGTGGGTTCGATTCCTACTTCAACCATCATCGAAGTGGTTTTCTGTGGTTTCCCACTTCTCCTCCAGGCATATGCCGGGATGGTACCTACCTACCTTAAGACCACGGCCGCTTCCTTCCCTCTTCCTTCTCTCTCCCTTCCAAACTTCCCATCCCCCTACAAGGCCCCTGTTCAGCATAGCAGGTGAGGCCGCCTGGGCGAGGTACTGGTCCTCCTCCCCAGGTGTATGCCCCTGACCAAAAAGTCTCACGCTGCAGAACACTGCCCTTGAGGCGGTAGAGGTATGATCCCTCGCTGATACCGAGGGAAAAACCAATACTGGAAGGTAAACGGATTACGAAAGAAAGAGATTTGCATTTCCGGAAGTGCACATGGCCCTGAGGTCACTCAACCTACACTAAAGTAAGTACCAAGTTAATCCCTGCGGGGGCAAATGTTGTCTGGCGTAGAGCCCACCAAGTGCCGATGGTGTATAACAGGTTGATGTTGTAATAAAAGCAGTGCACGTAAGAATTTCAACCATTGTCTTAAGTGGGAGTAGTCCGTAACATGTTTAACGATATATCTCACTTTTTTCCTAAAATCCTCATATTTTTTCGAAAAAGGCCATACCACTCTTGATGTCACAAATCCCGTCATGTTGGTCTGGAGGAAAGTCCCATCTTTGAAATTAATGTCGGACTAGTTTAAAGGTCTGGAACGAATGCATTCAGATCATGACAAATTAAGTATAGGTGGGCAATGAGAGAGATTGTTCCTTGAGCTAACCGCAGGCCATCCACACAGGGTCTGCCCGCCGCACCGTAGTGAGCAGCCGATCCATCAGTCGCTAGTCTGATCCAATGCGCTTTGTCCACAGCGTGTAACTAAATCAGTTTCGCAGTTGTCATGACTGAACACCATACAAGAAAAGGAATGGTGAAACCTTTAAAGCAGAATGGGAAATTTCATTTTTCTGTACAGCTTATAAAGGGAATGCCAAATGTTTAGTGTGCCACCCACATTTAATGTTTTTTAAGAAACCCACTTTAGAACGGCACTACTATGCCAACCACAGGGATGATTACGGTGATTTGACAGACGCCAGTCGCCAATCGAAGTTGGAAGAAATGAAAGAAAATTTCAAGCAGCACTATTCTGTAAGTATTATTGTTTTAATTTTAAAATGCTTGTTTACAAACGGGAATGAAGAAATGATTTAATTATCTGAAGAACACTACAATTGTGACTCGTCGTATTTTTGTCTGACAGGAGATAGAGGAGAGTGAGGTTGGACCAATTTTACGTGCAAGCTAAAAATGTTCGATGCGAATCGCCAAAGCTGGGAGACCCTTCGCGGAAGGGAATTTAACAAAAGAGTGCCTAATGGACGCGGCGGCTTATATTTGTCCAACGTAGCTAGTTGAGAAATATGACAAAATCTCTCTTTCTCCTCAAATTGAGGCTCGCAGAATAGACGATATGGCCGTTGATATGGAACAGCAATTAATGGAGAAGGAAGCAAATTTTGTATCATTTTCCATCGCCCTCGACAAATCAACCGACTTTGCGGACACAGCTCAGCTTGTTATTTTCATTCGAGGGGTAGATGATGATCATCGGGTCACCGAGGATTTCCTAGACGTGGTACCTCTCAAAGACACCACTAACGGTTTCGATATTTTCCAAGCTGTGGAGGGTATTATTGAATCAATGGGATTATAATGGGAGCGGTTGACGAGTGTAACGACGGATGGAACTCCTGCTTTACGTGGTCTACGCACGGGGTTCCTCAGCTATGTAAAGTTAAAAATGGCTGAGAGCGGCATTACCCTAATGGCGGCGATCCATTGCTTGAAACACCAGGAGGCAATCTGTGTAAAAGTCGCCAAGCTTCAAGACGTAATGGGAACAGTTGTGCGAATAGTAAATTATGTTCGCTCCCATGGACTCACGCACCGTCAATTCAAAGAGTTCTTGGATGATACCGAAGCGCAGTATCCGGATATCCTGTACCATGCAAAAGTAAGGTGGCTAAGCAAGGCGAAGGTGCTTCATCGTGTTTTTTGCTTGCGGAACGCAACAGATACATTTTGTGGCATGAAAGGGCGGCCCGAAGTTCTTTTGCGTGATTCTTGTGGATGGCGGACTAGACATTTTTAAGTGACATTACTGCACATCTGAAACTTTGAACACTTCACTACGGGGCGAAAAGCAAAATATCTGCGATTTGGTGGAAAGAATTCAAGCGTTCAAAAGAAAAATGAGTTTGTGGAAAAACCAGTTGCGTGCAAGAACACAAGATATTTGCCATCGCTTGAAACAGCGAAAGAAGGTGTTGACTTTGATGAGTACTAGCAGGTAATTCGCCAATTACAAGAAGAGTTTGAAAAGAGATTTTCAGAGTTATCAGAACTCCAACTGGCGTTGGTTGTATATGTTCGACCATTTTCTTTTTAGTGCAGACAGTGTTCCACCGCTATTTCAATTAGTGTTGATTGAACTGCAGGACAATGTTCGTCTTAAAGGCTACTTTCTAATGTCACGAAGTTTAGAAGAATTTTACAGCGGCTTTCCGCAAGAAGAATACCCTCTTTTGTATAAACATGCATGTAAAGTTTTGTCAATGTTCGGCTCAACGTACATTTGTGAGCGTTTCTTTTCGGTTCTTAAGCTCACCGAAAGTGAACATTGTGCAACGATGAGAGAAACTTCAGTAATTGTTTAAGAATAGCTGTGACCAGAAATATTGAACCCAATTTGGAGAAGACTGTTTGCTCCAAAACTAAAAGCTCGTAAAAACGACTGAGCAAAAGTCACTCAAGGTCTGTACTATCTGTTCATACTGGTAAAATGTTGTTGAACTTTCCTCTCAAATATGTTCAAAGTTCAGTTTTGAATAAATCACATTATTCTTTACTTAACACTTGAGTTCGTTTCCTGCACATTCCACACATCGCTGTACCATTCGATTTGTATATGCGGTACATTTGCTATGGCAAAACAGCCCTAACAATATGATGTCCAGAATCCCACAAAAACCGGGCGAGTAGGCCGTGCTGTTAGGGGCGTGCAGCTATGAGCTTGCATCCGGGAGATAGTGGGTTCGAACCCCACTGTCGACAGCCCTGAAGATCGTTTTCCGTGGTTTCCCATTTTCACACCAGGCAAATGCTGGGGCTGTACCTTAATTAAGGCCATGGCCACTTCCTTCCCATTCCTAGGCCTAACCCATTCCTCACCATAAGACCTATGTGTGTCGGTGCGACGTAAAGCAAATAGTAAAAAGAATCCCATAAAAGCCGTCGACCGCACGACTGTACGCACGTATCTAGTCAGTACGGTCCGAACATAGTCCGTCTGTTTCAGGTCTACTCGCTGCCACACTGTAGTGGTGGTAGGCGAAGGAACGCTAGTCTGACTGCCCAGTGCTGGATGGCCCTGAGCTAACGGCATGAGCGTGGGAAGAGCCGAGAGCAGTAGTTTGTGCTGTAAAGACTAGATAGCGATATGCGGAGTCAAGACGCAAGCAAAGCCACAGCAATGTACCTGGCTGAGTATATTATATTTACGCAATACAATCGTACAGTTCGTTTGTCGTTCATTGTTTATGTTGTATTTCGAAACAAGGTTTTATGTTAGCCTAGAGTACTGTATTTCTATGGTTACTGGTAGTAGTCAAAGGAATATTTTAATAATTTATTTCGTTTCTTAAGAGTAACCCAATTAAATTAATATAATTCCGTTTGACTATTTCTAGCTTGATGCAGCGTTGTTAGGCAGACCCTGCGACGAGCGTGGGCGGCATCTGCCGTGTGTGGGAAACTGCGTGTTATTTCATTGGACGACAGTGTGGGTTGCAAAGATGTTGGGTACATTACAAGCACCCAGCCCCCGATCAAAGGACTTAATAATTTACGGTTAAAGTTTTCTACCCGGCCGGGAATCGAACTCGCGGCTAGCTGAGCCAAAGAGTACTACGCTAACCGTTCTTCCAAGGAGCCGGGAAATGGATATAGTTAAACGTATTTACTTAGCACAAGGCACTTTTATACAAAATAACTTATTTTGTTCCCTCGCCATAATCTAATGCACTGAATAAAAATGAGACATTAGGCACAATAAAACTGCTGAAAGTTTAAATCTGTTTAGATACACGTCCCTTCACTCTCTGTAAATGAGAGCCGTGCAAGCCGCAGCTAGGCTGTGCCTTCCGTCAGAGCTCTCTTACCTACCTGAGCTGGAACGCTGCACATTGAGCCAAACTGTATCCGCCTTTGGACTAAAGGAATAATAATTTTGTATGCCTTCTGCTAGCCTGGTGCAGCCCTTGTAAGACAGACCCTCAGATGTGGGCAGGCGGCTTCCGCCGTGTACGGGAAACTTCGTATTATTATGGTGGAGAATAGTTGTGTGTGTGGTAGGCTATACATGTTGCAGGAATGTTGGGAATCGCAACAAAAAAAAACAGTCCCGAGCCAAGGAAATTATTCATTTACGATTAAAACCCCTCGATCCGACTGGGAATCGAACCAGGAGCCCCAAGGATCTAAGGCCTAAACAGGGACCATTCACACATGGAGCCGGACGAAGAATAAGCCGAAATCCTTCCGTAACCATCGTAGAAGTAGTTTTCTGTGGTTTCACAATTTAATTCACATTCGGCTCGAATGCCAGGACTGCCTAACGTTTCCTCCACGGTCGCTTCCTACTCAATCCTAGACTCGGCCGTATGGACACCACAGCAAGACAAAGATGATTTCCCAGGCATGAGGTTGTTCACTGTCAAACCTAAAGACCTTTGTTTGAATCAGCGACAGACCTTTGAGACCAAATGTCCATTATAATGTATAGTACACATGCGTATCATGTACTTTTCTCTAACACTTCATATCAGTTAACAGTTTTCGAAATAGCTTATACGCGATCTAAGAATTCTCTGCTTAGTCTTTTGCTAACTTAATACCATACATAAGAACATATTAAGTAAAAGACTAAATAGACAAAAGCTTGGAATCCTGGTCGAACATATACTACTGTAGGTAATACACACGATTAAATTTCGATTTACTAAGGAAATAAATGGTGTTGTTTAGTGTTGTAAAACAGAATATTCGTCGCCATAAGACCTATCTGTGTCGGTGCGACGTAAAGCAAAATAGAAAAAAAAAACAGAATATATCTTGGATATAATTTACCTTCTGTGAATCATTTATCGTGAGTGGATAAAATTAGGTAATGTTAACTTTTATTCTATGTCATGCATGTAAATGTAAACAAAAAATTAACAACTGAGCAGATTTCAAAACCTCTCATGAGGTCATTTTCATGAAAGATTGTTCTTAACTCTTACTGCGGAGGAATTCAGAACTACAAATGTAAAAACCAATACAAACACTGATTGAAATCAAATGACAATTTGAACATGGAACTCTCAGTGTACTGTCCACCACACGAGCAGTTACGCTTTAATTTATTTCCGTGGAAAATAAATCTTGCGCAGCAAGCAAATGATGGAACTGTTCTCATCCTCTCTGCCTACGCCCGGCTTAGTCCTTGCCTTGACGTATTTAATCACCGTTCGGCATTTGGTCGGGAAATGAAAGTGGCTGCTGTTAATTTAAGGCTTGTGATTGCTCTTTCGATACAAATTACATATGGAGCTGCGCCTGTATAATTAGTCATTTATTTCGAAATGGTACGTGTTAAGTATGACATCACACCACTTACGAAGCCAGTGACGCTTGTCACGAAACGAAGTCAAATCCTGCTTTATTGACAATATAAATGAAGACACCGGCGCCTTAATTCATTTATTCGATAAATTTAATTTCACAATTTTTTTTTTTTGCTAGGGGCTTTACGTCGCACCGACACAGATAGGTCTTATGGCGACGATGGGACAGGAAAGGCCTAGGAGTTGGAAGGAAGCGGCCGTGGCCTTAATTAAAGTACAGCCCCAGCATTTGCCTGGTGTGAAAATGGGAAACCACGGAAAACCATTTTCAGGGCTGCCGATAGTGGGATTCGAACCTACTATCTCCCGGATGCAAGCTCACAGCCGCGCGCCTCTACGCGCACGGCCAACTCGCCCGGTCACAATTTTGAATTACGGTTGAATTATATTGCACCCATTCGTCTCCTTAAATCATTCTCTGTAGGATCTAAATCCGTCAAACGCCTTTAAGCCATAATCAGTCATAATTGATCTGCATTTAGGACCGCCACCCAGGTGACAGTTTCCGTACCAACTGTTACCTAGTCCTTTCTTAAATGATTTTAAAGAACTTAGAAGTTTTCCTTGATAAATTATTCCGTTCCCTAATTCTTTTTTCCTATAAATGGACACTTGCCTCAATATTTAAATTATGTGGTTTATTGAATTACCAGCCCCACGATCTAGGGGTACTGAGCCTGCCGTCGAGGTCACGGGTTCGATTCCGGGGCAAGCCACGGACAGTTACTTGGATCTGGGTTGGGTTTGAGGTCCACTCAACCTATATGAAAACAGCTGAGGAGGTATATTTCGATCGCGGCCGCGATCTAGATATCCAAGAATAATGGCCGAAGGGATTCAACACGCAGACCAGGCGTCACATCATGATCTGCAGGTTTCCGCGCTGAGCAGCGGTCGCATTATAGGCTAAGGCATATCAGAGCTGTAGCGCCATGGTGTTAGTTAGTTTGTTTGATTTACTGAATGGTAGATTCAGTTTAAAGAATATTAACATCGAATTCATCAATTCTACAGATTTGTATACACAATGGCTCTTGGTCTATTGCAGGAATCTGATATTCGTTCAAATATATGTTGATTTAACGGGATTCCAATGTTATTAACATGCAGGCTGGTTCAAAACAATGGCGCTAACAGTTAGTATATTGTGCGGGAAGGCAAGCTGGTCATATTTCAAGTGGGGACACAAGTCCAGAAATGCATGGTTTGGGTGCTGTGGGACGTTTAAGTTTGGCAACACTTCTGATATGGTATTAGTTGTGCGTTCCATGTTTTGTGAAGAAACCTCCACGAACTCAACAAGAGCATCACAACGTGCATTAAATTAGGAAAGGAATTTGAACTATCAACCTCCAACTTGATTACTGTACGTAGATTACATCGTGATACACTGTATGGATTCGTGGATAAGGTCCTCCTCCTTTGATGAAGTCTGGTACACCACATCGTTTATTGTATCCCAAACAGAAACATCTCTGACCATGAGCGCCAATCTCTGCACCACCATCTCTGTAGGCTCTGTTATCAGGTTGGAATTCGATAATTCCAACCCCCCTTGTAACTTAATGCACAATTCGATGCTCTTGTTGGGATGATGGAGGTTCCTTCACAAGATATAGAACGCACGCCCACCATCATATGCCAAGTGCTGTCAAATTTTGATGCACCAGAGCACCCAACTATGCAATTGCGGATATCGACCCCTCTTGAAATATAATCAATTGCCGTCAATTTGCGTTATCCGTGTTGTTTCGAATCAACTTTATATACACTGACTGACAGAGCAAATGCAACACCAAGAAGGAGTGGTCAGAACTTTATGCCAATTGCAGGGTAGACTGACGTCACTGAGGTATGCTCATGATGTGAAATGCGCCGCTGTGCTGCGCACGTAGCGAACGATAAATGGGACCCGGCGTTGGCGAATGGCCCACTTCGTACCGTGATTTCTCAGCCGACAGTCATTGTAGAACGTGTTGTCGTGTGCCACAGGACACGTGTATAGCTAAGAATGCCAGGCCGCCGTCAACGGAGGCATTTCCAGCAGACAGACGACTTTACGAGGGGTATGGTGATCGGGCTGAGAAAGGCAGGTTGGTCGCTTCGTCAAATCGCAGCCGATACCCATAGGAATGTGTCCACGGTGCAGCGCCTGTGGCGAAGATGGTTGGCGCAGGGACATGTGGCACGTGCGAGGGGTCCAGGCGCAGCCCGAGTGACGTCAGCACGCGAGGATCGGCGCATCCGCCGCCAAGCGGTTGCAGCCCCGCACGCCACGTCAACCGCCATTCTTCAGCATGTGCAAGACACCCTGGCTGTTCCAATATCGACCAGAACAATTTCCCGTCGATTGGTTGAAGGAGGCCTGCACTCCCGGCGTCCGCTCAGAAGACTACCATTGACTCCACAGCATAGACGTGCACGCCTGGCATGGTGCCGGGCTAGAGCGACTTGGATGAGGGAATGGCGGAACGTCGTGTTCTCCGATGAGTCACGCATCTGTTCTGTCAGTGATAGTCACCGCAGACGAGTGTGGCGTCGGCGTGGAGAAAGGTCAAATCCGGCAGTAACTGTGGAGCGCCCTACCGCTAGACAACGCGGCATCATGGTTTGGGGCGCTATTGCGTATGATTCCACGTCACCTCTAGTGCGTATTCAAGGCACGTTAAATGCCCACCGCTACGTGCAGCATGTGCTGCGGCCGGTGGCACTCCCGTACCTTCAGGGGCTGCCCAATGCTCTGTTTCAGCAGGATAATGCCCGCCCACACACTGCTCGCATCTCCCAACAGGCTCTACGAGGTGTACAGATGCTTCCGTGGCCAGCGTACTCTCCGGATCTCTCACCAATCGAACACGTGTGGGATCTCATTGGACGCCGTTTGCAAACTCTGCCCCAGCCTCGTACGGACGACCAACTGTGGCAAATGGTTGACAGAGAATGGAGAACCATCCCTCAGGACACCATCCGCACTCTTATGGACTCTGTACCTCGACGTGTTTCTGCGTGCATCGCCGCTCGCGGTGGTCCTACATCCTACTGAGTCGATGCCGTGCGCATTGTGTAACCTGCATATCGGTTTGAAATAAACATCAATTATTCGTCCGTGCCGTCTCTGTTTTTTCCCCAACTTTCATCCCTTTCGAACCACTCCTTCTTGGTGTTGCATTTGCTCTGACAGTCAGTGTATACACAGTGTATCTAAAATACGTTTAAGGAACATCAGAATGGGTATCCCTGCAAAACAAAGAGACGGAAATTTTTAACAAGTCTGAAGAGATGTCTCGTTGATAAGGAAATGAGACAACATATCGTCGGATCTATTGACTTACAGCATGCTTCAAAATTGCAGATATGTGTTCTTTTAATGAATATAAACACAAAATACTGTATTATACTTGTACGGTGAACACGCTTGCTTTGTGATTGCGCAGTGTGCGACTCTAACAAGGGTTTGTAAATCGCGAGAGTACTGAGAAGATCAGATTGCGGCAGCACGTGCTATAAGTCGGTTTTCCGCATGGCGGTTCTCTGGATAGAATGAGTCAGAAATTACGAACAGCTAAAACAAACCAGTCTAACCGTAGACTAGGTAAGGTAAATGTGTTGCACGTTGCCTGAAGTATTCTGCCTGTAAAGCGAACGTTGTATGTTTTGATATCAACAAGGCTAAAGCGAACAAGTACCGCATACGCCTGTTTTGCGTCAGTTAGTGTATGTTTCCTCTACCGCTGCCTAATCCGTTCCGCTACAAGCCGCGCACTCGCTGTCGTGACTACTTAGGTAACACGCATATTCATTCTCGCTGCCTGTTTCAGAAGTTTCGTAACACTTTTAATAATGTTACTTGCTTTATGCCAACGGCCGTAGCCGTGTTGAAACACCGGATCCCGTGAGATCTCCGACGTTAAGCAACATTGGGCGTGGTCAGGAGTTGGATGGGTTGCCACGCGCTGTTGGTGGGGGGTAAGGGAATGGAGGAGCGGAAAGGAACTGGCCACCCTACCGCACGTAAACTCCGGCTCAGGAGCACATCTGCGGAGGTTCGGACCTGCCTTCGGGCAGAATAACCCTTACCTACTTGCTTTACGTCCCACTAACTACGCTTTTACGGTTTTCGGAGACGCCGAGGGGCCGGAATTTAATCCCGCAGGAGTTCATTTACGTGCCAGTAAATCTACCGACACGAGGCTGACGTATTTGCGCACCTTCAAATACCACCGGACTGAGCCAGGATCGAACCTGCCAAGTTGGGGTCAGAAGGCCAGCGCCTCAACCGTCTGAGCCACTCAGCCCGGCCGTAACACTTTTATGACCACGTATTTATAGACAGTAGGCCAACTTCCCAGTCATGCTGCATGCACAGTCTGTCTTCCATTCCTTCAAAGATGACTGTTCTGATACTCAAAAGTATATCAGATACACCCTGTATATACATAGGGTTATAGATTTTAGAAGACAGCAAGGAATGGGAATTTGGTTCTATAGGAGGTCGTTGATGTGCCGGAAGCTAACGACAAGGAGCTCATCATCGCATTTCAACACCGTCAAATGTCTAATGTCTCAGTTGGGATCAAACCCACAATCCTGGGAACAGAACGGCAAAAATTCCTAATCTATTGCGTCATTGTGCCTATGTCGCATCCGTTGTTGCTGCGCATTTCTAGTACTGAGAGTCACACTAAGGCATTTTTGAACGGGTTAATTTTGCCAGTCTCCAGATCTGTTCATGCTGGCAGTTACAACACGGGTATACACGAGTATTCCGGATTCAACCGCACGAATATAATAATAATAATAATAATAATAATAATAATAATAATAATAATAATAAAATAACGTGACTTAGTGAACGGTAACATTCTTCATCGCTGAGCCGCTATCGAAGGAGGATTTGATTTGATAGACAGGGCACCAAAATCGTTTAAAAATTCACAGCGCTTGTATTATCTCGAGAAGGGAGCGAGCGAAAATATTCCACAAGATTGCGAGGCTAAGAGGATTTCGAAATATCGACCTGCTCACGAAAACCGGCTCTGATTCGGTACTTACACGACGGCACGCGGAATTTGCATTATCTACCTCGAGGAGCCAAAGGCAACGTATTAGGGAACCTGTACTCTCGAAATAGTTCATGTGAAGTATACGATTGCATAATAACTCGGGGATCTGCATACACCTGGCTTGTTTACAATATCGCAGACGTTGATAAATGCTTACACGTACGTTGGAATTTTTTTCCCCTGATTTATGACGAATCATAAAAATGATACAGGCTCCGTAAAACTATCTACGCGACATATGCATTACTGTATTTGGGAAGAGTATAATTTTTTGGACGGCCGCGCGATATAGGGGTAGCGTGTCTGCCTCTTACCCGGAGCCCTCGGGTTCAATGCCCGGCAGGTTAGGGATTTTTACCTGAATCAGAGGGCTGGTTCGATGTCTGCTCAGCCTACGTGAATAGAATTGAGGAGCTATTTGACGGTGAGATGGCGGCCCCGGTCTAGAAAGCCAAGAATAACGGCCGAGAAGATTCGTGCCGACCGCACAACACCTCGTAATCTGCAGGCCTTCTGCCTGAGCAGCGGTCGCTTGGTAGGCCATGGCTATGTTTTGGTTTGGTGTAGTTTGGTTTAGTATAATTTATTGGCCAATACACCCACAACAGTGAGAGCATCGAGCAATATTAACAATGGTCTCCATCTGACTGAATTATTATGAACTGTGTATTGTTGAATAGGAACAGACCACCATTTTCGCACGCAGTCCTATCATAACTCGAGATTAACCTTTTGTCTTAGCTCAGGTCGATGCATTTCAGGTCTCTAACTTCCAGGGTGGGAAGAGGGAAACTAGGGAAATTTAACGTCATCTAGACAGCAACGTCCGCTGCACGACAGGATAGGGAACATATATCGGCCGCAGATCCACACAACATAAAGCCCCAGTCTCTACCCCACAATACAAATGATTAATAACCAACGATATCCAGAGTCCACAAAATAAGTCAAAAGTGTGAAATTACAGAATATTTTCTCTTGGTTGCTATCGTAAAAACAGGTTAGCATAATAGTTCTCTGCTCGGTTGACCTGGAATTTAAGTGAAGTTTTTCTTGTACGATTTATTAAATATTAGATTGCACTCTGTTTTAAGTACAGAACTACAACGAAAATTGGATGAAAATTCAACTTATACCCCACCTACCAGTGGTTTCCCATGGTTGCCCAGTTAATTCTCATGATAAATATGGGAAGGTACTTATACTCCATGGCTTTTTTCTTTCAGTTTTAACCCAAGTTAATATTGGATCTCTCCGTAGTAGTCTACATACACCTCAGCCGCAGATGTCTTGCTGACCACGATGTTCCATTCCGACATTTCCTCGTACTGCCAAGACTAAAAATAGCCAAGATGTCCACTTAACATAGAAACATTATGTTTGCGTAAAGCATGGAAGATGGATCATAGAACACAATAAGGGTCTTGGTGTACCAAGAAGACTTCTACCCAGCCAGACGTTCTGCAGACAGCGTAGGATCATGTGGTCAGCGCAAGGATTTTCGGGCTTTCATGGCCAGTTCCACTGCCTGTCCTGTCATAAAGCTCCTCAGTGTGTCCCATAAGGACGAGTAAACCGCGTATTCGCCCTCAGTCTAGGATTGGATTTCTGCTTTTATTCTTAGTTGTTTTTACAAGTTGCTTCAGTTTGCACCGATAGAGATAGGTATTATGGCGACGATGAGATAGGAAAGAGCTAAGAGTGTCCGTGGTACAGCTCCAGCATTTGTCTGGTGTGAAAATAGGAAAAGACGTAAAACCGTATTCAGGATTGCCTACGGCGGGGTTCGAACGCATTATCTCCCGAATGCAAACTCATAGCTGCGCAACCCTAACCGCACGGCCAAATCTCTCGGTAGGATTGAAATCCTTGAGTTAGTTGAGAATCGATGCTAGGGTCACCGCGTAAGAGACAGGCACGCTTCCATTACACCACCGAGCTGGTGTCCGACTCGTTGGCTGAACGGTCAGCGTATTGGCCTTCGGTTCAGAGGGTCCCGGGTTCGATTCCCGGCCGGGTCGGGAATTTTAACCTTAATTGGTTAATTCCAATGGCACGGGGGCTGGGTGTATATGTTGTCTTCATCATCATTTCATCCCCATCCCCATCACGACGCGCAGGTCGCCTACGGGAGTCAAATAGGAAGACCTGCACCTGGTGAGCCGAACCCGTCCTGGGATATCCCGGCACTAAAAGCCATACGACATTTCATTTCACCGAGCTGGTAGATGGCACTGCTAATAATAATAATAATACGAGAAGAAATAATCCCAGAATAAGCACTGCCCCATAAAAGTCCTAGGAGAGTAGTGTGACAATTTGGAGATTTCATTTACGCCACTAGATTGCACGAACAACCGTTAAAGTGAACGCTCAAGGTTGTTAGTAGACTGCAATTTCAACAATGTGTTTTATACACTAAATAATTGAATTGGTGAGCTATGGATTTTATGCTCTTCCGTAACTTATGTCGGAATCGAACATTTTTACAGATATCGCGAATTATTTGTCCACATAAATTAATCAACAATACGTTTCATACATAGTAGAATTTTGTAACATTTAAATGTTTGATTAAAATATACAGTAATTTATAGAGAATATTACTAGGTTGATCCATTTATTTATTTACCGAGCTCGATAGCTTCAGTCGCTTAAGTGCGGCCAGTGTCCAGTATTCGGGAGATAGTAGGTTCGAACCCCACTGTCGGCAGCCCTGAAGATGGTATTCCGTGGTTTCCCATTTTCACACCAGGCGAATGCTGGGGCTGTACCTTATTTAAGGCCACGGCCGCTTCCGTCCCACTCCCAGACCTTTCCTGTCCCATCGTCGCCATAAGACCCATCTGTGTCGGTGCGACGTAAAGCAACTAGCAAAAAAAAAAGATCAATTTATTGACACTAGAAAGTCAGCGTGTTCAAAGAAGGCAGAAATACGGTAATCCCTCACCCGTGCAGTTGGACGGCCTCTCGAGTCCAATCTCCGGCCCAGGCACGATGCAAGCTGACACCCCGTCATCGCATCCCTTACTCTAGCAGGGCTTCCCAAATGAGATTACTCATGTCACATGAGAGCATACTTTTCACTTCAAATTTCTTGCTTCCTCGCTTCTTCAGACACAAATATGGGACTGTCGGAAAACAGGTGAGAAGAAACTTCAGAAAGTAAATTAAATAGCAATAAACTTCGTAGGGATACGGTTTGCAGAAGTAATAAATCCATACATCAAAAACGAACGCTATAATGGACGAGAAAACAATGAAAGAATATGATTATTTTTTAATGTCCCTTCAGTTGCTAAAGATTTTAGTCGTCGCCGGGGTGTGAGAATTTTTTTCAGCAGAAGTTCTCTAACGTGCTGGAAACCGGCCGAAATAGCTTAGGTGAACAGGTGATGGGATTATAATTCAGTTTACGCTTCACTGCTAGTTCGAACCTAGCTTCAGGCATGCGCGTACTTTCTCAGAGGTATCGACATTTTGGAACGTAGACAGAAATAACGAAAGAGGAAAAATGTGCGGGACGTGGTAGATGAAAGACATACACATAGTATCTGTCATAAGTAATCGGACGCGTACACATACGGTGTAAAGCAATCCATTATTTCCAGCCACGTACATGATTACTTACAGTAACAAACAACGGCAAGTGTCAATACCATAGCAATTAATTCCATTACTGCTGGGATCGGAAACACTAAAATATAACATTAATAGGAAGGAAGACAAAGGAAGTACACTGTACCTCGCCTGTCAAAAATATTCGTACACCTGGAGCATTGTCCGTCTAAGGACACAGTCGCATGCATGCAGTGCTTACCAATCGAACCTGTTCCCATTGCTTCTGCAGGCAGTTGTGGGATTGGCCAGTCAACATAGGTCGGAAAAGCAAAGAAACCAGTACCGAGTTGCGGAAGTTAATAATAAAGCTCCACAATGAGACAAAATCATTAGGAGAGAAATCCTAGCTTGTCGGAAGAGCGAAATCGACTGTGCAGCCAATCATGGACAGATTTGGTGAGAGAAATGCAGTGCAAAATATGCCACGAAGTGGATGTCCACGTTTGATTAGTACAAGAACAGGACGACGTATGGTGATACAAATTGGGAAAACACAAAAAATAAGTGCCCTTAAAGTTGTAGTACCGTTGCGAAAACCGAGCTCGATAGCTGCAGTCGCTTATGTGCGGCCAGTATCCAGTATTTGGGAGATAGTGGGTTCGAACTCCACTGTCGACAGGCCTGAAGATGGTTTTCCGTGGATTCCCATTTTCACACCAGGAAAATGCTGGGGCTGTATCTTAATAATGGCCACGGTCGCTTCCTTCCCATTCCTAGCCCTTTCCTCTCCCGTCGTCGCCATAAGACCTGTGTCGGTACGACGTAAAACAACTTGTAAAAAAAAGAGTTGCGAAATGACGGATTGCAATTATCAGAGAGTACTGTCTGGCGTGTGTTTAACGAAACAGGGTATTATGGACGTGTGGCGCGCAAAAAATTTCTTCGTCTCTGAGACGAACAGGAAGAAGCGCCTGACATTTGCAAAACAGTACGTTATAAAAGTCTGCAGTTTTGAATAAGGTCATTTTCTCGGACGAGAGTAAATTGAATGTGTTTGAGTCCGTTGGACGACAAATAGTATGGGGAAAGAAGAACACACAGCTTCATCCCAAGAACTAGCTTCCGACAGTCAAACACGGAGGTGGGAAGTGTGTTAGTGTAGGGCTGTATGAGCGCAGCGGGGGTTGGGAAGTTACAAATTATCAACGGTATTTTGGACCTTCGGATGTTCATTGACATTCTGACAGAAAACTTGGGGTATAAAGCTGCTGGGTTAGGTCTAGAAGGTAATCTCATATTTCAGCACGACAATCACCCCAAACATACAACACATAACACCAAGATGTGGCTGCTTTACAATACCCCTAAAGAGCTTCTCACGCCTCCACAATCATCGGACACCAACCAAACCAGTGGAACACCTGTGGAACATTCCTGACTCAAGAATTAGAAAACGTCATGTTTCCATGAGGGAGTGAATGAACATTTCAAGACGAATGGGTCTCTATTCCAGCGGAGACCAGCAGAACATTGACAGACTCATTGCGAAGACGCATGAAAGCTATCATTCAAGCGGTGGTTCTTGCTTCATCTTGGTTCTTCACATGTGAGCGTTGACTGGTGACCACAGGGCCCTTAGGTGAGATCTGCAGTGTTTCCAGTTACTTGTACCGGGTTCCTCACTTTCATCTATCGTATCTGACCTCCTGTGGTCGACCCGTATCCATTTCAGACCCCGACGGTATTAAGTTAGGTATCCAAGGCCTCGGGAGTCTTTCATTTTCACGCCCTTCGTGGTCCTCGTCTTTCTTTGGCCGATACCCTCCTTTTTCGAAGTGTCATTCCCCTTCCTTTTTCACTCTGATTAAGATTAAGAGAGGATGGTTGCCTAGTTGTACTTTCTCTTAAAACAATAATCACCACAACCACCTGTACAACAGTACATATGCCCCCGACCTTAAGGAATGATGCGAGAGATCTATAAGATAACAGATCTGCAGGATTTAGGGAAATGCTGCGGCTTCTCCGTTAATAAACATTTTACATCAAACTGAGCAACCATTAACGACAGATCATACATATTAAATTTCGACAGCTCGTTGTGACCCCCACAGGCATTATTCTTTATTGATCATTTACTTACCTGAAAGTATAAAATGCCAGGGTTTCACTTGGGTGGAAATGTAGCAAGCAGGATCCCGAATACTTGGTCCTGATAATGACTTCCCTTTATATGTTTTATATAAATGTTGAATTACTGTAGTTTGAAATTTTAATTTCTTCGCAACTTTGGAGAATAATTACTTCAAAACAATAAAGATGAATTTTTTGAATTATATTTCATCAACTAGCGATATTTAGAGAGAGGGTGTGGTTCCGAAATATTCACCTAGAAAACACTTGTTCATTGTGACAGTAAAATCACTTCAACGTGCCAGTAAATCCACTAACACGGTGCCCTCGCACTTTACAGTAGCTTTCGCTAATCGTCTGTTCCGGGGCTCGAAACAGTCGCTTTGTGAGCAAAGTATAATATGATCATTTAACCTGTTATGCAACCCAGAAAAACACAGGATAATAACTAGTTAAACAGTGGGAAAAATAATCCCTTTCCTAGGTCGAACTCGAACCGCCAGCGAGGACAAGCAAATACTATGCTAAAAGGTATGTGAGCTAAGCCGGCCGACAGGAAATGCGGTTGTTTCACGAGCGCGCAGCTTAACTTTGCTAATGAATGTTCTGTTAATGATGTAGGGCATTTCCATAGTATCTTGGTTCTGCGAGAAATATAATAGCACCAGAAGCGTCTAAATATCCTTTAGCAATGAAGTGCATTTAAAATAGACGTCCAATTAATTTGAATGTCTTAGCTGTTTGCTCGCGTGATCTGTTCGCGAGTCCTCGTGCAGCAAGACAGAGGGAGAGAAATCATTAAAATATCATGCTTGGTGGGAGTCAGCCAGATTAAGGACTGCTTCACTAGTTCGGGCAGTTCTCTCTCCGTCTATCAACAGTTGCGGCCAGTGCTACTCGCCATCTTTCCCTAAGGGGAAATCACGAAATACGCTCTGCTTGATCATAACAGAAGAAAGGATTGAACATAATGCTCATGCTTATCTTTATGCTATCATCATATTACTGAGTAAAGAAGAAAGCGCGGAAATACAAGAAATGCACCCATGTTCATATAAAACAGAACACCTTGACAGACTAGAGATAGGAAGTTCATATTCACAGGACATGTTCATTAGAATGTTCTGCAGAAACGATTAGCATTTCAGTCACCTAGGTTCAGCATGTGTCCTGTTACCCAGTAGGCACTTGGTCCTCCATGGACACTGATAACTTGTGATGGCTTGATGGCATCGACGCGTATAAGGCGCGAATGGCGCCCAGGGGTATATCCATCCATGCTGCATTCACCTGGTTCCACAGTTCATCTTTGGTGTTTGGCATTGGGTTAAAGCACCGAAACCGTCGTTTCGCCATATCCCACACATTTTCGTTTGGCGATATGTCCGGTGATCGAGCGGACCAGGGCAACAGTCTGACATCCTGTGACAACACGAAGGCACGTGTTCGTGCAGCAACATATTGTGATCGCGCACTGTCCTGCTGAAATATGGCATTTGGGGTGTCATGCAGAAAAGGTATGGCTACGGTCCTCAGGATGTCATTCACGTAGGTCAAACTGGTCACAGTGCCTGGACACGCACCATCAGTACCCAATCAGTACCCAATAGCACCCCGCAACATTAGGCCTTGTGTTAGCGCTGTATATCTTGTGCGAATGCAGCCAGTGTGATGCTTCTCCCCCTGTCTGCGGCGAACCAAAATGCGGCTATCATTTTCAAACAAACAGAACCTGGGTTTGACCTAAAACACTATCTCCTGCTATTCTTGTCCCCTGTGACGTCGTTCCATACACCAATGCAGTCTAGCATGTTTATGCACATTAGTCAAAGGTAGGCGGAGAAGGGTAACCCAAGACAGTAATAAACAGCGACGGACTGTCACTCCTAATAGTGTACGATGTGTTACACTCTTCCACTGTTGCGCCAGAGTGGAGGAGGACGCAGATCTCTCTTGCAATGCCATTCGGATGAGGTGTCGATCTTCTCGTGGGGGTGGTATGGGTGGTGCGACCAGCCCCATCTCGTCGTGTTCTACGGCCTTCTGTGAACCAATCTGTACACACCCGTTGCACTACCGACGCACTTCGTCCCACATAAGCAGCACTTCCCCGGATTGATGCATCACGTTCTCTCATGCCAATAATGCGGCCTCTTTCAAACTCACTCATTTGATGGTACGCTTCTTGCATATGTCTGCGAGGCATCCTGCACGTCTGCTCAAGCCACACTGATCCATTACCTTCGGTTTATAGCGACAAGGAGAGCCGAAGGCACATTTTACCAGTCGGTGCTGGTGTGCCGAGATATCGATGTGAACCTGAGGGTCGTCATGGTTCAAACGCTAATCATTTTTTCAGAACATACTAATGCACTTGTCCTGTGAATATGAACTTCCTACCTCTAGTCTTACAAGATGTTCTGGTTTTTAAGAGCACGAGTGCACATTATTCATGAAGCATTCCTAAAATCCTTTCCTCCGCGAATTCCCTGATGATAGTCCGTGAGCAGGTGTCAGTCTTTTTTTTGGGTATAATTTGCTTTACGTCGCACCGACACAGACAAGTCTTATGGCTACGATAGTATAGGAAAGACCTAGGAGTGGGAAGGAAGTGACCGCGGCCTTAATTAAAATACAGCCCCAGCATTTGCCTGGTGTAAAGAAGGTAAACCACGGAAAATAATCTTCAGGCCTGCCGAGAATGCGGTTCGAACCCACGACCTCCAGAATGTAAGATCAAAGCTGCGCGTCCCTAACCGCACGGCCAACTCACCCACTGTTTTCTAGCAGACTTCGAATTCATTTACGATTACTCACAGTTATAATAATAATAATAATAGTAATAAAGGTAAATAGGTTGTTTATAGTGAGGGATTGTGGGATTATGGATAGGTAATTACAGGCAATGAACAGAATTTGATGTGAGAAATGCTGGTAGAATAAATTATATATTCAAGTCGTTTGAGGGGTTAACTTTACTGTAATCTGCCGCTAATATTGTTCAGAAATTGTAAAGTGATCATTTATGTAAAGAAAAAAATGGCAGGAAAGGGTTCAGTTGGTGTAAATGTAGCAAGCAGTTTTCCGACGACTTGGCCTTGACATAGACTCTGCTGAAAGCCTCTATTATAATATCTTGGAACTTCAAACAGAGGTGAAATGAAAAATATGAAAATCTGCATTATCAAGACTAAAGTGACGTCCGTGGGAAGAAACCTAACAGGTCAAGAATACAGAACTGAAACACGTGGACCATTTCAAATGTTTAAGACGTGCATCCTCCCCAAAATGGTAGTAGCCTATGCTAGGTGAATCTGAACCAAAATGTACAGAAGTTAATGCAGTGAGCCCGCAGTTGTGATGAACGGCGTTCTATAAGAAAGAAGTCAGCTTTCGGACGAAACTATCTTTACATCGGTCTGTTTTAGAGACGAACTTTGGTGTACGAAGTGAATGCTGGGAGGAGTCATGATATCTTTATATGTTCAAAGTAACAGATGCGAAAGTAGCCGGAATGATTGCTGGTAAAAACAGGCGGGAACAGTGGCAGGAGGGTAATCGGAATTAAGAGGTAAAGGGCAATTTAGGAATTCAATTTATGGATGGAGCTTTCCGTGTAAACCGTCATCGGTGCAGGGAGCATGTGAGGCTAATGGAGGAAGGTAGGTTATCTAGAAGAATAATGCACTCGGTTATAGAGGGTAAGAGAAGAAGAGAGACACCAAGATAACGATTTTTAGACTCAGTTTATTTAGTTATTTAAAAGTAAAAGGTGTGGAAATACGCGAGGCCACAGAGTTAGTTGCAAAATTAAATTGTGGAGGTGCGGAGTTACTTCGCAGGAGTTTGCAGACTGAACGCGGACAACTAGCCTTTATAAGCAGTATTATTGTTGCGATTATCCTATCAACTTACAGCTGTATTAATCATGCTTTCGTTATTTTGTCAGATGAGCTTCATGTGCTCCTACGTGAATAGATCCATGATTATCATTTGTAGTAAATAGAAATGGCGTATGGCTTTCATTACTGGGAGATCCCGGGACGGGTTGGGCTCGCCAGGTGCAGGTCTTTTGATTTGACTCCCGTAGGCGACCTGCGCGTCGTGATGAGGATGAAATGATAATGCAGATAACACATACACCCAGCCCCCGTGCCAGGCAAATTAACCAATGATGGTTAAAATTCCCGACCCTGCCGGTAATCGAACCCGGGACCCCTGTGACCAAAGGCCAGCAGGCTAACCATGTAGCCTGGAGCCGGACATAATTTGTAGGAATGATTAACAAGTAGGTCTACTCAAAAACTCGGAGTCATCTCATTGTACCAGTTATTATATGACGAGCTTTTATTTTACAAATAAATAATAATAATAATAATAATAATAATAATAATAATAATAATAATAATAATGTTATTTGCCTTACGTTCCATTAACTAATTTTACGGTTTTCGGAGACCCGAGGTGCCGGAAGTTAGTCCCGCAGGAGTTCTTTTACGTAAATCTACCGACACGAGGCACCTTCAAATAATATCGGACTGAGCCAGGATCGAACCTGGCACGTTGGGGTCAGAAGGCCGGCGCCTCAACCGTCTGAATCACACATCACGACTTCTATTTTACCATTAGGCTCGAGAGTACGATTACCTTTTTACACATTTCTGTCTACTAAATGCTTACTCGAATCTGTAGGCTTATAATAACGATTGAGACACTTAATCTACTCAGCAGGCCGATGCAGGGCTACAGCTGAGCTTATTTCCAGCCCAAGCAGCCACCCATACAGCGTACTCAAGAAGACAAGAGGCCAAGAAGAGTCACCTCACATCACAAGAACAGAGCAGGCCGGAGTTTAGCACGTGGCTCCACTCAGAGAGATAAGACGAGCGCGCCTGGGACGCGTCTGGATATGTCGCATTAAGGCTAGGGGCCTACGTCAGCAGAGAAGAATATACAGTAATGGCACCACACTCAATTAGAATTCTGCAGAATGTATTAATTGTACTTTTAATTATACTTTCTGTTTCATATCAGTAATTTACCTCCTGAAACATTACTCAAATTTTGACCAGATAAATTATCATTTCGTGGACAAAAGTTTTAGAATTTTTGTCCCATACTTGGTGTTTGTTCACATTTTAGGCACACACCGTTCTAAAATTGGCTAAATGTTATCTTTCTCTCTTTCTTAATCTGCTTACCTTCCAAGGTTGGTTTTCCCCTCGGACTCAGCATGGGAACCCACCTCTACCGCCTGAAGGGCAGTGTCCTGGAGCGTGAGACATTGGTCGGGATACAACTGGGGAGGATGACCAGTAACTCGCCCAGGCGGTCTCACCTGCTATGCTGAACAGGGGCCTTGGGGATGGGAAGATTGGAAGGGATAGAGAAGGAAGAGGGAAGGAAGCGGCCGTGGCCTTAAGTTAGGTACCATTCCGGCATTTGCCTGGAGGAGAAGTGGGAAACCACTGAAAACAACCTCCAGGATGGCTGAGGTGGGAATTGAACTTCACCTCTACTCAGTTGACCTCCCGAGGCTGAGTGGACCCCGTTCCAGCCCTCGTACCACGTTTCAAATTTCCTGGCAGAGCCGGTAATCGAACCCGGGGGTGGCAGCTAATCACACTAACCACTACACCACAGAGGCGGACCTAAATTTTATCATCGCCCATTTTTAGGGATTTAAACTGGGTTCTCTCACCATTAGAAAAAATAACTGAGTAGGGAATTAGGTTAAAATCCCATCCCTGACCATCCCATTATTTTGCACTCAACTCTAAACGAATGGGGGAAAGGTAGCTAACGCATGGATCAAGACCGTTTCAGTCCTAACCCTAGTTCAACGCAATTATCAACGCACCTGGTAGTACGGATATCACACCAACACAGGCATCGAACAACTTTCACGCACATTAAATACAGAAGTTGTTGACCAAGATGTCACAAACTCTTTCATAAATTAAGTACAACATATTAATCAGGACCAGAATACAGATGAAAAAATTTATGCGCCAAGTATTACTTTAATGTTAATTAATAAATAAGTAAGAATATCAAATTTGCTGCATTAGTTTTACGAAATCTCCTAACAGTCAAATTACTGAAATTGATATCGTATGACTAAGCATATAATGTCTGATCATTCGCCCGTTAAATTATATTCAAGCGCTGTTTGTGGCCACTGGAGATTTCGAAACACATCTAATTTATGATGTTCAAATCGGATATACATATTCATTGACGAATGTATGAAATGCTACACATTTGAATATTTCGTTATGAAAATAGTTTCATAGAATGCTTTTAGACAGAGTAGCGTGCGTTTCCAAGTGAAAAAGACAAGACGTCTTGGTTGCGATTCAGTCACTTTTGTACTCTTAGAAAAGTGAAAATGAATCTCGAAAACAGATTCTGAGCTTATAATAAAATATTCCACTGCAGTTATACAAATAGAAGACCTATAGCACGGCTGATGACTGACGGGCGATATAAACAGTAACAAAGTTCACAGGATAAGACGTCTAAATGAAGATATTTTCCGTGACAAAGCTGTATCATACACTGTTCTATGGAAAATAAATGAATGCAGTAAATTTATTTTGGGTCACTGCTACATATTTTAGGGAGTATTGAAGCCCACAACTGCGGTGTGATTAGCTTAGTGAACTTTCATTCGGACCGTCGAAGTCCGTACCTCGCTAAATCCTGAGTAGGACATTTTATCTGAAAAAAATCACCAAAAAATCCGGCCACAAAATTCCCCAAACAACACAATGGGGGCACTCCTGATCCCACAAATAACAGGCAGTAATCTAAAGGAAGGACAATGACGCCGCATTGGTATGAAATCTCTCTTTTTACTCAAATATCTGTACTGGTATATCTCAATACGTTATAATTCTTTGGAGTGAATAAAGCTGTCTTGTATATAAAATAAGGCATTATCCTAACTCTACTTTGACAGGGTTGTGTAAGAAGAACCAGAATGTATTCCACAAATGATAGTGGCATGGAAATTAACCTCTCATTTTTGACATCCCAACTTTCTAATGGAGCTTATTTTAACCCCCTACCCTGGCAGTAAACCCAAGGCAATAATTAGTATTTAAAGCATTGCACTAGTTAATCCACTACTGCACGTTACTCTGTTGTTAATACTGAGGTCTTCCTCATCAATAAATCAATTTAAAAGGGAGTGGACTTGAAGAGTTGCCCTTATCCCATGAATATTCAGATGAGTTTCCCTCGAAAGGGCTTGTTGTAATAGAACACGCAACATGTACAGTGCACACTATTTGCATATTTGTGTAACCACCATTAAAACACCAGCGTGAGTAGTACATGCACTGTATTAAATTGCATTGCCACTCTCCAAACTTTTCATTCAGTATGAATTGATTCGCTACCTTTCGTCTTTCAAATGAAGGAATAGGCTACTCTTAACATAACAAGGGACTGTTATGATTTCAATGGTATCACTAAGCTGAGGATATATCCTAAAATGTATATTTCACCGGGCGAGTTGGGCATGCGGTTAGGGGTGCGCAACTGTGAGCTTGCACCCGGGAGATAAAGCGTTCGAACACCACTGTCGGCAGCCCTGAAGATGGTTTTCTGCGGTTTCCCATCACCACACCAGACAAATGCTGGGGTTGTACCATAATTAAGGACACGGTCGCTTCCTTCCCAATCCTAGGTCTCTCCTATCCTATCGTCGCCATAAGACCTATCTGAGCAAATAATTGAAAATACAAATGTAAATTTCTTCCTGTAATTGTTAAAAATTCAGAATAAAGTAAAGAATCCGTTTTTAAGTCAAATTATGATCAATGAAAGGCATTTATTAGTGCCAATAAATGCCTATTTCGACCTTCAGCGCCAATGTCCTGATAAATGCCTATTTAAGTGCCTAAAAGGACTTCAAAAAGTTTATTTGTTTTTCCTCTATATAAGCTTACCTCGGTGGTCTATAGATGGTAAAGTCTAATAACATACCGTGTGATTGAGAGGATATTTCTTCAGTTTAAACATATCATGACTGAAACGAGGTATAGGCCAAATTTAACATCATACAACCTTGAAAATATACCAAATCAACGGTAATATGACTGGAGAGTATGTTGTATCACTATAAGCTTCTATTCGAGCGATGGTGGGTTCGAACCCCATCTTCAAACGTCCTGAATATGGTTTTCCGTGGTTTTCTATTTTCACTCCTTTCCAGTCCTAGCCCTCTCCACTCCATTGCCGCCGAAAATCTATGCTGCTGGCAAAAATGTTAAAGAGAAAGTTGTGTCAGTAGCTTCTGTAGTCTCATTCTGTCTTCATAGAGTTGAGATTAAAAATTTACTGGCAAAAATACCGTAAAACCCCTATGTATGATCATTGAGGAAAATAATCAAGTTGTTTATACATTTCTATACACATTTCAATAGTGCCTATTTACGCTATCTGAAAAAGGATTTTAGTGCCTAAATCTCCTCAGTTTAGTGATCACCGTTCAGCATGAGGGGAAATGGATGTTGCGGTCACTCATCGTACGTACCATACTCAATGTGGCATATGTAATTATTTGATCTAAAAATAAGCGAAGTCAGATCCGAACAGGCCATGAATGTCCTTGGAAGAGAGGACGATAGGACTAAAGGTTCCCAAATTTCAAAAACTCTGGCGCAAAGTGGGAGAGATTGCTTAGCTCTATACCAGGAATTAACTCGGTACCTATTTCTGAAGTAGGCTAGGTGAACGTTGGGGTCATGCACTCTCTAGAAGTAGATGTCTTGTTTTTCAACTGTCTGACGGGGAATCAAACCCACATGAACCGAATACACCTTCACCACCTCGACTAAGCACACCTCTCTACACTACTCCAATTATTTGATAGTTCAGGGTGGGCGAAACAAAACTGGTCCGGTAAGTACTGATAAGACCCGCGCGGAAATTATCCTTGTTAATGAACAAGGGCTGTCAATCACAGGAAATGCTGGAAACCGTGCTATCGATGCACCAGTCCGTTGCTATTACATGTCTGCATCTCCAGCATGCCCTGTCCCGGAAACATGCATTAGAAAATCCCCGTCTGTACGTCGAAAAGTCGTTGCATAATCTCAAGATTTGTATGTGGTGCGCAATGTCCGGTGTCCGTCTCGTAACACGGTTCTTTCACCATTAATGCTAACCGATATGTTCAGACACGGTATAATCCATATGAGGATTAACTCCCAGGGGATGAACGACTGCATGGATATCTTCAGCAAGATGGAGCAACAGCACACACCGCCTTGAGAAACTTGTCACAAGTGCATGAGGTGTTCGGTGAGGAGAGGGCAATTGGCAAAGGCAGTGCAATCGAATGGCCACCTCGATCATCTGATCTCACTACCTGAGACTTTTCGCTAGTTGCTTTATGGCGCACCGACACAGAGAGGTCTTATGGCGACGATGGGACAGGGAAGGGCTAAGAGTGGGAAGGAAGCTGCCGTGGCCTTAATGAAGGTACAGCCTGGTGTGAAAATGGGAAACCACGGAAAACCACTTTCAGGGCTGCCGACAGTGGGGTTCGAACCTACTATCTCCCGAATACTGGATACTGGCCGTACTTAAGCGACTGCAGCTATCGAGCTCGGTACCTGATACTTTTATCTGTGGGGCAAATTGAATGGTCAGGTGTACTCCAACAATCCTCGCACACTGGAAGAGCTGCAGTAGAACAGTGAAAACGCTATTGCTGTTATCCTTCAGGCAAAGCTGCTACGCATGTCCCACAGATTTATAAATCGAGCACAGCGCTGCATCGACGGTGGCCATCCTTCTGTGGTGTTCATTAACAAGAGTCAATCCCACGTCAGTCGTACTCTAAATATTTTCAGGGCCACTTTTATTTTGCCCACATGGTATAATTAAATATATCTCGTAGTTTGAAGTATGGAAACAAATCATATCTTCCCTGGAAGGAATTTAAATCAATACTGGAGTAAAAAAGAAACAATTAACCTAATGATGACTATGATTCGAAACTCGGATCTTTGAACGGCGCTGCTCCTGATTTTGCTGGAATTTTAGTAGTAATCTGTGGCAATATACTCGCATCTTAGCGAGAACACCGCAGTGAATGCGTTAAGTAAATTTCATTGGTGAAAATCTTAATAGAAATGTCAACACGACAATGATCTCCACCGAGTACAAAAATTCTACTTTGATCTTGTGAATCGAGTACGTTTAACAACCAAGCCATTTACACCAATCCGAATGTAAACGTAGTACGGAGCAAGTTCACCTTGGCGCAAGCTCCCATATGAGCGGCGTACACTTTCCAATAATTCGAATTTTAATGCTATGTTCGAAAGTTCATGCCTGGTAGAATGCACAGAAATTGCAGCCTGCAAAATTTTAGTTTCTCCGACTGTATATGACTCACATTCTGTCTGTATGGTATCAAAATTAATCTGATTTTTAAGCTTGTCTGTAATATGGTGCCAGAGCTCGTCCTTCTTCATTAAGCATTCCATATTTGTGATATCAGAATTGTCTGGCTCCATGGCTAAATGTTTAGCGTGCTGGCCTTTGGTACAGGGGTCTCGGGTTCGATTCCCGGCAGGGTCGTGAATTTTAATCATCATTGGTTAATTTCGCTGTATATGTCGTCTTCATCATCATGTCATCATCACAACGCGCAGTTCGCCTACGGGCGTCAAATCAAAAGACCTGCACCTGGCGAGATGAACATGTCCTCGGACACTCCCGGCACTAAAAGCTATACGGCATAAAAATATCAGAATTATGGCTAATACGGAGGGTTGCCCCACTTAATACAGGATGGGAACGTGAGCTCCTGGAAGCAGCTGCAAATCGTTTTCTGTTTGTTCTGTCTGGTCAGTGTGATCTAGAGAAGTGCGCGTACAGTAATATCATACCATTGTTGCCTCAAGGCCTGCCAAATCGCAGATATATGGCAAGGCCACATTGTTGCCCATTCCGATGCTAATTTCTCATCATCGAAAATTGTATAACAGTGTAAAATGAAAGGTCTGAACACTAACAAGTCCTCTGTAGGCAATGTGATAAAATTACATCAGAATGTTACCCGTCAGAAAAAAAAACTTCGAAAAACTGCGTCTGAAGAGAGTTCGACCCTCCAGGACTCCGGACATCATTAAAAACGTAAGGGCTGCTGTTCGGAAGGAAAATACACCAACATGAAGACACCTTGCTAACTTCACAAGCACATCTAAAGGTACAGTCTACCGTATTAGTAGAGAAGATATGAACCTGTTCAACCAGCATAAGTCACGTGGACTTGCTCCTGATATCAAGGAACGTTATAGAACGGCTCACTAATGCCAGAAAATTAAACGAAAACTACCTAGCAGGAGATAACTGGTAGTCGCTTGTTACCCTGGATGAATCTTTGGTTTATTTGAGTGACACCAACAAGCTCCGGGCAATTTACTATCGCCCAAAATGCCAAAAGGGGCACTCAAACTTCGTCATGGAAAACAAAGATAAGTTTGCTAGGGGTTCATGGTAGTGGCAGGATATTTTGCCCGGGGTAAACTTTGAATCCTCAGAGTACCAAAAAATGTGAAGATCAAAGCTGCCTACTTTCAGAAAAACGTCATGGACACTTATTTCGACCAAGATTTCCCTCCGCTGTGCGGTGGGGACGCGTTAAATATCTGGATCCACATGGACAAAGCATCCCGACATACTGCCACATCACCAGCCGAGACGTGTGTCCGTGTCATACGATATAGTGACATCTCTCTCAAATCCCAGGATGCCTCGCCGATGGATTTCTGTGCTTAAGATCTTCTGCAAAGAGGGCCTTCTTTTAGACGTCCCGCCTCTACTGACTGTCTTTGGAGAGTGCGGAAGGAGGTAAGGGACAGTATTACTCTTCCTGTACTCCGTCAAAGTCTTCTACAGTGGAAATTGATATGTAGGCCAATAGTTTTATAGTTTTATCTTCGGTCTCATTAATCTAGATTTATTCCCATAATAATTCTAATGCTCTCTGTATTTTTCTGCTAGTTTCTTTCTGAAGTGAACGTCTGAATAAATCAGGCCGTGTTGTCCGTAAATTTCTGAATGTTTATGATATGTGTATGTTTGAAAACACATGGGATGTCAAGGTGATATTCGACTGCTTCTCTCGGAAGGCCAGCGCTTCTATCGTCTGAGCTAATCAGAGCGGAATTCCTGTAAATAATTTGAGACAGATCCAATCCAAGAGAAATAACTAGTGATACATTTTGTAGTCAGGGCAGGATGAATTTTATCAAGCAGGATGCCAGAAAAACATAATTAATTCTGACTGCTACTGCTAGTTGCTTTACGTCGCATCGACACAGATAGGTCTTATAGCGATGATGGGACAGGAAAGGGCTAGGAGTGGGAAGGAAGTGGCCGTGGCCTTAATTAAGGTACAGCCCCAGCATTTGCCTGGTGTGAAAATGGGAAACCACGGAAACCCATTTTCAGGGCTGCCGACAGTGGGGTTCGAACCTACTATCTCCCGAATACTGGATACTGGCCGCACTTAAGCGACTACAGCTGTCGAGCTCGGTCATAATTAATTCTACCGGCAAGATTATAAGAGTAATCTCTGAAGTTACTGTTATATTATAAGTTTTACGGTGCTTGTCCTGATATTTAAAACCTAAACCCGGTCCATATGTATTCGAGGTAAAATGAATCCTTGTATTATGGGGATTCAAAGAGCAAATTTACCGCTGTACGTGTGTGTGGAGGGACCACTGCTGCCACCCTGCATGTAGCTGAGCAATTTATCAAGGAGATGTAGCATGGTGGTAGCACTGGAGCGAAATACATGTTGCAGAAATCCGCTCAACTGGAAAATAGCTTGGCTGGAGGAACCGGCGCTAAAATAGACGCAGCAGCTTTCCTTCGTTCATTCCCTACCTTGTTCCGTTCCGTCACATTATCACCCAGGACTGAACTCAAGAAAAGCTCTTCCTTCATAATAATTTCAGTTTATTCTAGTCCGTGCTAGTGCAAAGAAGAGAGCTTAATTATTCTTTTCCTTTATAGACTGTTGTGCAGCTCTTGTACAATAACTCTCCCAATTCTTAGTGACTAAATGTATAATTATTTATCATTACTCCTATTCAAATGGATCATACAAAGAAAGACCAGGCTGGTATATCAAGAGATTCCGTTGACTACTCAAAATGTTATGCTTGCATTCGGGAGATAGTGGATTCGAGCCTCACCGTCGGCATCTCTGAAGATGGTTTCCCGTGGTATCCCATTTTCACACCAGGCAATGTTGTGGCTGCACCTTAATTAAGGTCATAGTTGTTTCCTTCCCACTCCTGGCCCTTTCCTCTCCCATCGTCTCTGTATGGCCTACCTGTGTCGGTGCGACGTAAAGCAAAATTTTAAGAAAGAAAAAACACAATCCATCGCTATTCAAACACTCAGCTGTACAGTGCACACGTCAGACTGTACGGTAGCTTCCTACAGGTAATCTCGGCAAGATCCCTTGAATGTACAGTAGATAATGAACCATTCATTGTCCCTGACACTGACTGGTAAGGAATTCAAAAGTCTGGAACCGGTCAGAGTAAAATAACTGTTAAACAGAGTGTTTCTATATTCCCATTGCAGACTTTAAGGGCTTGCAGCACAGCACATGTTCAAATTCCTGCATTCCCACTGAACGATCACGTGATGTCTCATACCACTACAGGTTTGCTGACACTCCATGCCTTTCAGTTGAGTGCGTGACCCGCACGGAAACATGTTGTACCTGCTGTTGTACTTGTCATTTTCTTTCATACTACAGTACAGCAATAATTCTTTACTGGGTACACAGCAGTAAGCTGTACGTACAATAATTAATCTGCACCAAAAATCTGGGCAATAGTGGACAGGTCGTGGTGGCCCGATTACTTGGCCTGCACGTTCACCTGACTTGACACCGCTAGACTACTACCTGTGGGGTGACAGGAGAACTTTATTTACTAGACCCCTGTGGAATCCGAGGATGATCTAATGGCGCGGATTATGGGTACGGCGGGTGTTGGAGGATCAAGGATTGGTGATCGTGTGTATGAGAACATGGTACAGAGTTGCCGTGTCTGTGTTGACGTCGGTGGTCGTCGCATCGAGCCCCACCAGTAATTGGCCCCAGACGATAAGCAACAGGAGTCGCAGAGAGCGCCGAAAATGGGGGGAGCTCTGAACGTGTGCTGTGGTGGTTTTTGCAAATAACCGGGAGACGGTACGTTTCCGGACACAAGTTCCTCTGATACGTTTAAGCGTCCTGGTCCACACTGAAAGCCCTCAACTCTGTAATGGGAATTTAGAAACACCCTGTATATAGGTGAATGGCGAAGAGGGATTGCAAGGGTAGAACCAGCGTGAGTGTAGCAATTATGAAAGGAGGAGAGAAAATCATAATTAGAGGGAATGTACTGATGCGAGTTGCGATGTGGGAGTTACGAATTAATATAATTAATATAAGAATATGATATTTTGTCGGGGTTTTAGCCAGTGAAGTTCTTGATAGTAAGGAGTTATATGCACATCATGGCTCAAGTTAAAAATGAATCTGAAGCAACAATTCAAATCTCGCTGCGGTTTAATAGTTTGTTCCTTAGTTGCGTCAACAAGGATTACGTCACAGATTCGAGAATAGGAAGAATTAAAGTCTGGACTAGTCTTTATCGCACGTCCGATGGTAAGACTGTTTTGTTCCTTTTCAATGGATGAAGCTAAGTATAAAGCTTCTGACATGCATTTTTGGTATGTTCCGTCCAGTTTTGTGTTTCGGTCATAATCACGCCAAGGTTTCTCACTGTTTTACTGTCAGGAATTATTTTGTGTCGTTTATTAGCGGAGGAGGAGTATGTACACTGTTGATGACGCATAGCAGTAGCTTCCGAGAACCGACAATGATTGCTTGCGTGTTCGGTGGGTTTATGAGAAGCCCGAGTACTTGTGAGTCTTTTCTCAATCTCTCCTACATTAAAAAATCATTGAATAACCAAAAGATCTGTTTTACGAGGTTGAAGTTCAGAGATAGTTTATTGACTAGTTCCATACCGGTCTATCCGAGTTGTGTTTCTTCTTCTATTATTATTATTATTATTATTATTATTATTATTATTATTATTATTATTATTATTACAATAAAAGGAACAACTGCACCATCGAATGAACTGAATAAGTAAATTATTCATCGCGGTGCTTGTCTCGGTGAATGTCTTTCTGAATCACTGCTACTGTTTAGACACAACTCGGATAGACCGGTATGGAACTAGTCAATAAACTATATCTGAACTTCAACGAACCAGAAAACAGACCGAAGGTTCTCCAAAAAATTTAAAAAAATTAAAAAATACAAGACTTCTCCATAGCTTAAGATTGACGGGAAAAGTTAATGCTATTTTTGTGCAAGTACATATTCATACATTCCAGACATCAAATGCATTCTATAAACTTACACAGCACAGACTTCTACTCCACAAACAGAAAGAAGATTAGCTCAACAAGCTCTCGGCGTGCGCTTTGCTTTCACCCTGTAATTGCTACATTACTTGCTGGATACCAATATATTACAAGCTAAGCTTACTCCTGGGAATTTAATTCTAATCGAATTACTCAGAACACTTGCGTTTAATTTTACTCTATATTCCCCCAGGCTATACATTAACACACCTTTATATTTAAAAAGAAAATCACCTTTAATATCCCATGAATTTAAAATGAATTTGGTAAAGTTAGCAAGTTTTACTGAGCGCCATTCTCCTCTCCGTCAATTAAATGGCCACCGTCTCGTAAATTCAATTGGGATACATGCAAAGTAGACTGATGTCCACCGATGAATTGCCATTCGTTGAAAAAGAAGAAGGGGGCATTTCTCAATGAATAGGGAATTGCTTTAAGTTTTCACAAGGCTTTATATCCTTAAAAAATCACAACTGAGCCTTTTAAGTGCGGAATATTACCTCATTATAACGTTGTAGGGAGTATTTAATTTGTGTAAAGAACATTCGCACCATCTGCTAGTTAGTAATATGTTACAGTCTGAAGAAGAAGGTGTACCAATGGTACTTGTTCTGAGAGCCATAGGAGTACCGCAGCATTTTATGCCAATAGCTGGGCTTTGCATTAATTTAGTGACGCACGAATGTGCTCTCTCCACCCATAAAAGTTCCGCAACCAGCTCCGCGCATTGGATTATCAATAACCATTTATATGCCCACGCAGATAGAATGTTTGTAGCTGTACTGCTCCCGGCAGGAAGAAATCGAATACTTGGTATTCATCGTTACTATTCAATTCATTGATATTTGCATGGAGCCTGTGTTTGTTCATCCAACTTATTGGTTCTCTCCTGATTTGTGCTACCCATTTAAGCCACGACACCGCAATTTCAACGTAACTAAATCTTACATGCTCGTTCCGTGTGAAATTACAACGAATAGTGGGTAACATCGAAGGTCAGGCTGGTACGTAATTTAACAGGAAATATACTGGTCTATATAATTACAAGAATTGTAAATGGGAGATCTCTACTATCTCAACTCTGCTATACTATCAGGGGGCTGCGTTGGGAGATTACGCAACGTCTCCCCTAAAAGAAATAAAAAATGAAAATTAAGCATAGACGTAAGAATGTAATATACCCTGACTGAGCAAACGTCATGGGATAGCGGAGCACTGTTGCGCAGGTGTGTTGCCTGCGCACCACACGAACCCTGTGCCAGCGGCAGTTGTATATGAGACCTTGCGAGCAATGGCTGTGCATGTGACAGGTGTAACATGGAACGTCGTCGTGAGGTGACACCGTTCGAATGGGGTATGGTGGTCGGTGCCCGACGGATGGGAAGTGCGATTTCGGAAGTGGTGCGGGAGTTCGGTTTCACACGATCAACCGTGTCCAGGGTGTATCGTGAATGGTTGAATGCGGGTGTCACCGTCCACAACAGACGAACGACCGGCCGTCCAGCCACCCTCGATGACCGTGACCGGCGACATCTGAGACGGATTGTCAATAGTGACAGACGGCCAACCGTGCAACAAATCACGGCTCAATTCGACACAGGCCGTGCTAGACACGTCTCCCAGTGGACAATCCGTAGGAACATGGGTTCTATCGGGTATGGGAGCCGGCGCCGCACACGAGTGCCACTGTTAACCCAACGTCATCGGGCACAACGACACGCATTTGTCGCCAGTCACCAGGGATAGACATTGGAACAATGGCGTAACGTGATATGGTCGGACGAATCACGATTTCAACTGCACCATGCCGATGGGAGGCACCGTGTATGGCGCAGACCACATGAAGCGATGGATCCCGCCTGCCTCGAAGGTGTGGTCCAGGGCGCTGGTGTGTCTGTTATGGTCTGGGGTGCATTTTCCTGGTATGGAATGGACCCCCTAGCTGTTCTGGAAGAGACCTTGAATGGTACGCGGTATGTTGAGCTGCTCGGAGACCATCTCCACCCATTTTTGGCCTTCCAGCGCCCAGACGGTTCTGCGGTGTTTCAAGATGATAACGCGTCACCACATCGCTCCCACGTCGCCCGGGAATGGTTCCAGGAACATGCAGCGGAGGTCCAAAGACTGCCATGGCCACCCAGGAGCCCCTATATGAACCCTATCGAGCATATCTGTGATGTCCTGGAACGCAAGCCCCGTGCCATTGATCCTGCACCCACGAACAGACCAGCATTGGCGGCCGCTCTGCAAACGATTTAGTGTCAGCTGCGTCCAGAGAACTACCAGGGACTTGTCGACTCACTTCCACGACGTCTCCCTGCAGTTCGCAGGGCCAGAGGAGGCCCCACACACTATTAGGTGACTATCCCATGACATTTGCTAAGTCAGTGTAACGGAACCGTTCACACCGGATCACGTAAACATAAAGGTAAAAGTAAACATAGAAGCCTGAAAAGTCTAAGTTGTAGTATTGAATGCTGACGAATGGGCATCAACTTTACGTGAATTAAATTATGAAGGAAAGAAAAGAAAAAGTGGTTTGTGTTCTTTTACGTAATCACACAAAAAGGAACAAGCTTTCAGTATGTTCCTGGATTTTAATATGTTATCACCTTAATTTTAATTATAAAAATATAATGCACCTTCCATGTAAGTACAAATCCTGCGGATACCCAAAACAAATATCACGTCCAGGCCTATATGATCAATTGTTTCTGCAAAAAGCGTACTTGCGAGGAACTTATAAAGTGCCATGCACGCATTCCTTTTTGCGTGACTGTACATAATCTTATTTCGCTATATGGCCGCAACCAGACATTTTACATCAGCTGTCAGCTATAGAGTATAAACCTTCACTTGTTCTCATATGCCACTGGCTAATACTTACGTTTGCGTCACACACTGCGTATGGAACCTCTCAATAATTCTATGCGTTTAAGTTTTATTTCATTACGTCAACCTTCAATTTTCATCGTGAGTGGGGCTAAAGCACTCAGTGATGCCATTCTCAGAAGATTATAACTGGAAAGCAAACATATGACCTTCTCAGTTAACTAAGTAAGAATTTTCCGTCTTTGATATGAAAGTGAAAATGTTCAGATTAAGTATTTATGATTTGTCCCGGAAGTGCGGTCTAAGGCACACGTGCATGAATAGTACCGAAAGCCGAGAATATATAGTTTCTTAAATAAAGCTTGATTCTGAACAAAGTGCTTTCAGCCGTTTCGGTGGAAAGTATGTTCCGTGCAAGTGTTCGTTGGAATGCTACTGTGACGCTTCGTGAGAGCAAATGGCAGTAACAACAGCAATACTACAGATGTAAGCACAAAGTTGTTTTATTATTGTCATTTATGACCAATCATGGCTCATTGTTGTCTGACCAAGCCTGCTGCGAAATGGACTCAACGCCGAATGTTGGGCGGCGGAAAATAAATCTGACACTATTCTAAGGGCCCACGGTTCGGGCGGATGAGTTCTTGTTAGGAGGGTTATGGACCCTCAGTATGGGAAATGTTACAGAAAACCCATTAATTGTAGCGTCTGTTCCTCATGTCAGGAGTGGCCTCATTTTTAACCGATGTCATGGTCGGGCGACAAGATGGTCAGTCAATATCAGTCGCAACTAAATGAATTGATTTGTCAACAGAAATTGTAGAATTGGAAGCGACAAGCGTCGGCCTCACCTGACCACCGTGGCACAAGTGGACAGGAGCCACCGGTTCAAGGGCGGAACCGGCTAAAGAAGCTAGCCCAAACAACTCAACTTCGCGTTGCTTCACGGAACATGGACGCAGCCGTGAATTGTCAGATTTGCTGAAGAAACGCAAGGTTGACATTGCTTGAATACAAGAAACAAGATGGGACAGAAGTCTGGTGACAATGGAGATGGATATAAGCTTAATTATAATGGGGCGTCTAGTGGCAATGTTGTAGATGACCTCCGTAGCCATGTCAGTGAGATCAATCCATGCTTCGATCGATTTATGTATATCGTCATGAACACTACACCCTACCGCCTGTGCATATTCACGGCCAAGTGACTGTGATGATGAAGAGATAGCTGTAGATAAAATATCAGTGTGTTCTCCAGGGGAATTCCATATTCCCTGTGGTGACCTCGGGCATGTTGAAAGCAAGGAAGAGGGCTACAAGTGCCATGGGGCAATGGTTTTGGCACAATAAAGATGATGACCGGCGAGTTATTGAATTTGCAGAAGATAATGAGCTTCTCATCAGTAATACGTATTTCAAGAAACGTACCAGCCACCTCATGACATATGTCAGTGGTGACCAGAGGAGTCACATAGATTTCATTCTTATTCGACGACGCAATTTCATATCTGTAAAGGACGTAAAGATCATACGATCCCACTGTCTTGCCCCAAAAAATAAGCCGCTCGCCTCTGATATGTAGGTCAGAAAACCTTCCAACAAATGTCGTCATACGATCGCCCTCGAGCAGATCAAGTGATGGAATCTACAGAAGCAAAAGGTAGCTCTTATCAACTGCATCAAAGCTGAGCACTACGAAGATCTCTGTACGCAGAGCTAGACACTAAGGGAGGTGCGAAGTGTATCTACGGGCTGACAAAAGCAAGAGATAAGGCAACACGAGACAGTGAACACTTCACGTGCATCAAAGGCAAGTATGGGCACCGACTACAGGAGAGAAACCATATCCTGTAAAGGTAGAAGCAGAACTGTGAACAAATACAAAATTGTGGAATTTCCACATCCACCAATTCCAAAGCGTTTGCCTTGTTCCGGACCAGTAAGCCACATCAGTTCCGACGAAGTCGCTCACACTATAAGGCATATGAAGAAGTCACAAGCACCGGGGCCAGATGATCTACCAGCAGGCGGTTGGAAGCTGAAGGAACTCCTTAATGATGCTGATAAATGGCTGGCTAGCCTCTTGAATGCCATGGCTGATAAAGGTCATGCTACTGCTGACTGGGCAACAAGCATAACAGTGATGATATTTAAGAATAAAGGTGGCCAAGGAAACTGTTCGAACTACCCACTGGTCTGCCTCTTGTGCCACGTGATGAGAATCTTTGAGCGAATTCTTGACCGGCGCCTGAGAGACATCGTAACTATGGGAATCAACCAGTGCTTCTTTTTTAAATGGAGTCAGTATTTCTGATGCAACCTTCGCGGCACGCATTCGTTTGGAGAAAAACGATAAAGTACAAGCCATTGCACCTGGCATTCCTCGACATATACAGAAACCGTTTGATCGTGTTTCGCATCAGTTCATCTGGTAGGCATTGCACGACTATGGCGTGCGAGAGCTGCTTATCGACTGGGTCCGAATGCTTTACGAGAATACTTGTAGCAGAGTAAGGTGCGCTGCTGGCCTCTCTGAGAACTTCCCTGTGATGTTAGGAGTGCTATCGATACTTGTTATGGATACCATCTCACGTGATTTGTATGGGTATGTTCCTTGGACCGTACAGTATGCCAACGACACCCTACTTGTACCTACAACGGAAGAGGAACTGCAAGGCTGTATTCAAACATGGAATGAATGGCTAAGCCAACACGGTATGCATCTTAATGTTAAGAAGACCGAGCATCTGGAAACTAACCCGAGATCATCAGTGTGTTCGTAAGCTTCGTGGCGTGCAGATGTTTGTGAGTTCGCTCGGCGTGATTCACGCTCACTTAGAGTACGGCAGTACGGACTTAGTGGTTGTGTGGACACTTATTCGTGCCTTTCAGGAACTAAGTATCCCTGGTGTGTAGTAGACTAATGACATACCTCACAATTTAATTAGCAGTTAGTGCTATGGAACGGGGCCTATGTGGGGAGAGCGGTCTTCCCCCCATATCACAGTCTAATGTGCTCATACCGAACAGTATACAGCAGGTGTCTCATAGCGTCGGAAGTGCTCTGGCGGTGATAAATTCACCTTCTACCTACGACTGTAATATAGAGGCGAGTTTTCCATCTGTTGTGACGGCAAACAGGCGAGCATCAGAAGAACATTCAGGTAACATAGATAAGAAACAAGCAATTACACCAGAAAACGCTATAGGTAATGTTTCGAACATACGTACTCGCATAGTGATTCAGTGTCTAGCTCAGCTTCTAGTCAAGGCGATAGTGTTTCTGACTTGAACGCGGTTCCATCTGTTTTTCCTCTTCAAAATAGCGGAGCACCGCCACGGCTCAGTGCATATGGTTATAACAAAGCTAACCGGTATACACATTGATTACTCAGGGCCTTATTATATTTATGTGGAAGAGAAAGAAGGAAACATAGGAAAACTACATTCGGTGGCGTTTGGTAAAATTATTTATCGGGAGTGTCCATGTCAACGTCGAAATATAAAAGATATTTCTTCCACGGGAAAAATAGTCTTAAAATGGAATTACGCTAAAGCAGCAAAATGGTCCGTAAGTTCTACTTTCCTTTCCTCACATCAATTGGAAGGTTACATTCCTTCTCACGTCATCATTCGACAGGATGTCATTCGATATGTGCATACAGAAATAACGGAAGATGAACTACTACAAGTGATAGGTTCTTCCGTTAAAATCAGACGAGTCTGTCGTATGTATAGGCGCACAATTAAGGACAATATTTTAACTGTTGTTCCAACACGGACTTGTGTAGTTCCCTTTAACTCTCAGACTCTTCCAGAAAGTGTGTCAATATATGGGGCTCGTTGTAAGGTTTCTCGATATGTGGCGCGAGTACGTATTTACTACCATTGCTTGGACTTCGGACACATTAGTAAACACCATCGCTCCCAGGGTAGATGCAATAACTGTGGCGTGTCACACACTCCAAACCTGTACTCACTGCCTCAGTGCGTACATTGTCAAGGTCTACACAATGCCCTCAGAGATAAACGAGGTTTCGGCTAAATATAATATACTATTCAAGGAAGCAAAGGAAGCGGTTATGAAAAGATCATACGCTGAATTGGTTCAGCCATTACGTCGCACAAATGAGCAAGTTTTTCCTTCCTTACCAGGACAACAAAATCACAAATGTACCGTTTTTCAACGTCGGGGACCTCCTCCGGAGTTACCAAGACCATCTATCACCCATCCACCGGTATTTTACCATCCCCATGGAATTAGTGGGGGGCCAGTGTGCCCAAACACTTATCCACCTCAGCTGCACTTAATCGCATCCCGTAGTGCAAGTCCCATACCTCATCAGAATCCCGTATTGCTGGCATCCTTAACCTAGTTACTCAACTTCTACACGGTATTCTTCTATCAAATCGTGGTATCCCTTCGGCATCGGAATTTCGTGAGATGATAGCACAAAACATTCATGGAAGATTATAAATTTAAAGTACTGCAGTGGAATAGCCAATCAGCGCTAGGTCATAAACACAGTAATCAAAAAGGACTACGTGATCGGCACAAACTTGGCAGCATTATCTGAAACTTGGTTTCGCTCTGGTCTACCAGTTATGTTTCCTGGGTATCGTGTTCTGAGCTAGACAGAGATGATGGATATGGAGGAAGTGGTCTATTAATAGGGAATAATATTCGACTCAGTGCAATATCCCTCACCTTTCCCGGAGTTCTTTAATTCCAAGTAATAGCGTTTCGTACCTTCCTCTCCACGGTGGCATTTGCATTAATATCTATCTATTGTCCATCATGCATTGTAATTCAATTAGGAGAATGGGACAGTTTAATTAACCAACTGGAAGCTCCATACATTATATGTGGTGACATTAACGCCAATAGTGTAGCTTGGGGATGTACTTTTACGGACCGGGCTGGAGTAGCCCTTCAAGATATGATGGATGACTACAATCTGGTCATACTCAACGACGGTAGTCCTACCCTTATATGTCGGCCTGGACATCGACCTTGGGCAGTAGATTTAACTATTTGTTCTCCAGCAAATGCTGCCAACCTAACCTGAGAAGCACGATGATACTCCCTGAGATCTGATCATCTTTCTATGGAAATTCGTTTACTTACAATCATCCACCCCACCCCACCATAACATGAAACACCAAACAAGCAAATTGTATTGCCTTCAGCGGGAAAATAGACTCCGAAATTCGTAATACAACTCTCCCTACCGACCCACTTAAAAATACGACTGTTTAATATACATCATAAATGTTGCAGCCTCGGTTAGTATGTCGGTGAAACAGCCTTTCTGTTTTCCGAAACAGCCCTACACCGTGGGAGGATACAGAATGCTCTCGAATGATTGCTAAAAGAAACTTGCTTTTATGCAATATCGGCGTCTATCCTCCTGAGAAAATTATTATAATTACCGACGTATCAACGCACAGGTCAAAAACAAAACAAAAAGCGGCCCAGTTGGCGAAGATACTGTGAAGAAATTAGCAGAGAAACCCCGCTTACTACAATCTGGAATAAAGTAAGGGCCTACTCATATTCAAATACATCACTATTTGTCAATGGTTTCTACATATTTATTTTATATACCAGCTTAACATGCTTGTGAGTTTCTAACAATTCAAAACTGCCGTTAATTATATGTGAAGCTTTCACGGTCAGTAAAATTACTATTTAGTTATATTTCCAGACTGAATTTTGTTCTTGTTTTATGTACCTTATTGACAGGTTGCCACAGTTATGAGTATATTGCAGTATTCTTAATCAAGGCGACTGATGTGCCACTACATGATCCGAGGTAATAAGTCTCCCGAGGCAGTTGGAATCAAATACGTAGGTGGTCACTGTACCTCGCCTAGAGTCTCCCCTGCCCCCTCTCCCTGTGGCTATCGCAAGCTCCAGTGGGCATCTTGAAACATCTGGAACATACATCTCGCTCGACAGTCAGCTGGGATATACTGGTGCTGTTACGTAACTTTCGGTTCGTCCTACATTTTTTTAGTTTGGCCTGCATATCTGTGTATAATAGGTGCCCAGGAATTACTGATTTTGTAGCTTTCCTCTAAGTTAATATTGTTCAGGTTTTTCTTAATTTCTATAGCCTCTCGGATTTTTCTTTATTCTGGAGACCAGCGGCTAAAATTTTGGCTCTGTCAAATTAAATTTCGTGTTTTGTTTCGCAGAAATGCTTATCTACAGTTGAAATTTGCGTGTCTTGTTTTTTGGTGTGACGGATATGTTCCTGAAGTCCAGTAGAAATCAGACGCTTCGTTTTCTGTACGTAGCAGGTACCACAGCAACATTCAGTGTGGTAGACTCCAGGGGCCTGTAATTATATTGAGTCTTTGACTGGTTCCGGAGACCTCGGGTTCGATTTCCGGCCAGGTCAGGGATTTTTACCTGGACCTGGGGGCTGGTTCGAGGTCCACTCCGCCAACGTGATTACAATTGAGGAGCTATCTGACGATGAGATAGTGGCCCCGGTCTAGAAAGCCAAGAATAACGGCCGGGAAGAATCGTCGTACTGACCACATGGCACCTCGTAATATGCAGGCCTATGGACTGAGCAGTGATCGCTTGGTAGGCCAAGCTGTTGCGCCATGGGGTTCAGTTTGGTTTTCTTTGCTTGGTTGCAGATAACGAACTAACTTCCTGCCGTAACCGTTGAAAATTAAATCTAATTGCCTTGTTAAAGGTTTTAGTCGATACTTCACGAATACCTCAATGTTTGTGCTTCACATTCACTATGAGCATACCTATTTAAATACAACATGGTAGAAAAATTGTACTATCAAACATATAATCCAAATTAGTTAACGTTTATGTGACTATTAGTAAGCACCATCCATCAGTGATGTCTGTGACTACATATCGCAACATACATTCTAAAAGTTAAGTATTAATAGAAAACAGCACGCAGACCATTATTTGACGGCTGTTTTAGAGCACAAGCCGCAACTCCATGTAGTAATAGCCGAGGTGACCACTGCTGTGTTGGAGAAAGCCCTTAACTCGATTAACCCAGTCTGACCTCGCAGCCGCATTATGGAAATTTAATAAACAATAAAGAGCGCCCCTCCTCCTCCCGAGTTCAGTAAATCTCAGTTCTGGAGAAGGGCACGATCCGATCGCTTCTCCAGCTCCACGAGGTTTAGTCCCAAGCGAGGTGTATGATAAACTTCCGGGACATCCCACACTTCATTTTGCCTGCCGAAGGCGTTACTGGAGGAAAGTTGGGAGAGCTCCAGTTACTGACCTCTGCAGGGACGGGAAAACACAGTCATTTATTTCCCCACCACAGGGAATTCAGGAACCGTGGGAGGAGGACCATATAACGATTATCGGCTACGTCTGCCAAGGGCAGGAGTAGAGAGAGTGAAGGGAGAAAGAGAGAAAGATCATGAAGCATGGATAAAGACCACGACTTGACACCGCACTGGCAGACGACAGTCGTAAAAAAAGAAGTAAGGAGTGGTATGCTTACTAACGATTACCATTATGGGTCCTGTGGCAGTAGACCACAGAAATAAACTTTCTCATCACAGTCCTAATAGTGTCTGATTATATAGTGTTCATTTTCATTACTAAATTACATTGGAAATCAGTTCTTTACCGATTGTACAAATTCTAATTCAAAGAAAACATCTGTGAAGGTGGAACATCAGTGTTACATTCTGAAAAACCGAAGTTAAAAGAATTTCGTGTCACCGTGTTATCAAATTAATTAGGGTTAGTACAAACGTAAGTCTCCCTATTTATTTTTAAGAATAGGAGGACAATGCTGAGACTCGGAGTACGAAGTCGGTTATCAATGAAGATCACACTGGTTTTAAAATATAATATATAGCTCCTAACTTACAATTAAATAAATAGGCATAAAAGTCAAAAGTTGAAAATATGAACAATATACAAAATGGTACCGCACGTAATACGTATTTCTCCAGGTATAATTTCAGTGGTTAATAGCTGGTAAAGATAAAGCTCATAGACCGTTTATATAAATTATACTTGTTTGTTTGTCCAACCCTTGTCCCGTTTCCCTACGGGGTCGGGTATGAGGTGAGATGAATTTGTCGTGGCGGTTTTTTATGACCGGATGCCCTTCCTGACGTCAACCTCATCAGAGGAGTTAATGGGAGATGAAATGAATGACGTGATATATGATAGTAGGGAGAGGGTGAAACCCGGTGCCGGCACATAGCCTACTCCTGTCGAATAGCACCAAGGGGTCTGCTCAAGGCTTAACGTCCCCATCCGACGGACGAATCACCATCAACAGCGTCATATGCCCTCACTCCATATGAGCACTGCGGAGAGGTTTGGAATTTAATCCAGGCTTTTGGCACGCAATCTAGTGATTAGAAATTGTATACCACCACCTCCCCTACCCTGCCGGCCAACATTCTGATGGTGAAAATTTTTTCGACCAACGGGACTCGAACCGGCTAACCTCGGTGTTAGACCGTTTTAGACTTCAGCGCCTTAACGATCATGGCCACCAGGCGGGCTATATAAATTATACTTGTATACAAAAGAAATTGGAGGGAAAATTAATGTGTGACGGAATACTCAAAGGAGCAATGTACTCGTATCTTCCTTGAAATATGAAATATGGTGCCCGCAGTTTACAGGTAGTGCAAGTTCCAAATAATTGATTGACTTGATTTTTAATGTTTATCGACCACCATAAATTCTCTTCTTTCAAAAATGTACTTGTATATTTGAAGTTCAGTGCCTGGGATGGGACATTTCAGGTTTTATTTCTATTTGTGTTGAATGGACATTTTAAAGAAACGGTAACTACCATTTTCCAAACTCATAGGTGAATATATTGTGCATTCTCGACTTATAATGATTTGCAACAGCAGTCGGTACCCTATTATTATGTTCGAGTGATGCTTGTACTCTATATCTACTGGCGTTGTCAGAAGTGACAGCTCCCGTGGTAAAAAGCAGTAAGAAATTATATACAACCGTTTTTACTTCTCCATTAATGAGCGCAAGTGATAAACACCAAGCAAAAACGAATCATATGTGTGCAATGAATATGAATCCATATGTACCATTTGTCTTTTAAGTCGGAGGAAAAATTCCATCGACTCCCATTCATTACTATTTAAATATATACACAGCTGTGCAGCTAAAACATCTGTCACCCCCTGACCAAACCACCAGAAGTAACGGCAAATGAATTAGTAACAATGATGAATGTAGGAGTTAAATTTTAAAAATCGTTGGTGGATAAAAGGCAAAGTAATATCACAATACCAAACCAAACATCATGGCGCAACAGCCCTGTAGGGCACGGCCTACCAAGCGACCGCTGCGTAACCCTTCGCGAGGTGTCGTGTGGTAGGCACGCCGAATTCTCTCGGCCGTTATTCTTCGCGTTCTTTACTGGGTTCGCTAACTCGCGGTCAGATAGCTCTTCAGTTGTAATCACGAAGGCTGAGTGGACCTCGAACCAGCGCTCACATCGAGGTAAAAATTCCTGAGATGGCCTGAATCGAATCCGGGGCCTCCGGGTAAGAGACAGGCATGCTATATCCCTACACCGCAGGGTCGGCACGATTATATGATGCCAAATATTCGTTAACATTGATTATTTCTTTATTAAGGATGCTTACGACCAACTTGCTGGTCTAGTGGTTTCTTGTTCGATTGTCAATTCTGTAATGAATTTAAAGATTAGATATAGACTGGTAAGTACAGTGCTTGCCAAGCATTGTTCAGTCGATTTCGTGATCGCTTTTGAACACTTGATTTTACTAACTACTGTAATCCATAGTAAATGGACGGAGCAGACTCTCCATGGAAGAAATACAAGCCGCACGGAGAATACTTTTTATTAAATTTCTTTTTCAATTTCAATTTCTTGCGAGTAACTTTAACTACAGCCATGATAAGCCTTGTTAAAAATTACGTCCCCAGAAGGAAATCATAATTTAATTTCTGGGATTGAAAATGTCAAAAACAATCAGGCTCTTATCCTTTTGCATCGTGAAAATACCAGCCTTTCAACCAAGTGTGGCAGTAGGCTTATCATCTGGGTCGCCACTCCTTTCCAAGACGTTTTAGACTAGTGCGTCGTTGAGACACCACGGCAAGCCTCCTACTGAGGGCAATACAATGGATGTTAGGACATTGGTTGGTAGTATGTGGTTGCGTACAATGCCCATAGACGGGTTGCTGGGCCCAGCAGTGAGCGGTGCTGTGCTGGTTATATGTTAGGCTCGCTCGTAGTGAATGGTCTGTGGTGGTGGAGCCTTTGAGGGTTCCACTCTGTTAATGCTGTTTAAATTGGAGGCTGCTAGCCCCATTACAACCATCAAAGCTATCCAACCTCGTCCCAAGAAACACATACCTATCTCTTGCACAACCCAGCCCCTGAATACCTTTCATCACAAGTTATCTTTCGCACCCTCCATCATTTCCATATGTAACGTGAAGAGATACCAGGTATAAGGCCTACATTTAATGGTTATGTCATTACTAGGGCCCGGATTCATATGCACTAAAAATTCAGAAAATATGCATGCTCATATGCACTAAAAACGTTGTAAATATGCACGAAAATATGCACTAAAAATAAAACAAAATACACTTACCAGAAGCATCGTTTAACTCAGTGTTAAATTGACAAACATGTTTAATTCCTTGCAAAATGATGCACGTCAGTAGTTTTCAACACTTTTTCAATGTTTTCAGGAGTCAATAACTTTCTGTTGTCGGGCAGAATTAATTTATACGCTGAAAATGATCGTTCTACGTCGTCCGACTCGTTGGCTGAACGGTCAGCGTACTGGCCTTCGGTTCAGAGGCTCCCGGGTTCGATTCCCGGCTGGGTCGGGGATTTTAACCTTAATTGGTTAATTCCAATGGCACGGGGGCTGGGTGTGTGTGTGTTGTCTTCAACATCATTTCATCCTCATCACGACGTGCAGGTCGCCTACGGGAGTCAAATAGAAAGACCTGCACCTGGCGAGCCGAATCCGTCCTGGGATATCCCGGCACTAAAAGCCATACGACATTTCATTTCATCGTTCTACGTCGACGGATGTTAGTGGGTAATACTTGAACACTGGCACTGACTGCTCGGAACATTCTTCTGGCAAAATCTTAAGGCATTTTTCAATTTAATCTGGTGAGACATGGCAGTAGACGAAGAGCAGATGAATGCACTTGTTTAAGCAAACCTCGGGAGGCTGCTGTAAGGAGAAGGAAATAGCTATTGTGAAAAGCGTCATTATCCGTCTTCCTGCTTGTATTGCGACACTAAAAGCGTTTTCCTTGATCAGGGAAGGCTTCTTAGGTTGCCAAGGGATGTATAACATACAGAGTTCATTAGATTTTTCATTTCGTTCAGAAATCTTAGATAATCGATCACACATAAGAGAAAAATATGTTTGTATATGCACTAAAGCTCAAAATATGCACTAACGTTCAAAATATGCATTTGCATATGCGCATATGCATTTTTAAAATATCCGGGTCCTAGTCATTACCATCAAGGTGAGGAAGCAGCCCACAAACTAGTCAATTCCATCGGCGACACACAACTTAGTTCATCATCCCCGCTCCAACGCCTCAAACAACCCCAGAGTAAGATCCCACCAACTCATCCCCAGCTGTGTGATCAGGGAGTCGACCCGGACTTTTCTAAAGAGGTTATTTTATATGACCTAAACGCTGCACAGATTGTTGGGCCGACCTCCGTGGTCCTTTGTCGCCCACACTAAGCTAAACCTGTATCGCCCCTTCTGTCTATGGAACGCCGAATTGTCCGAACTGCTATCCGACTCCATGCCTTATTCCACACCAAGGACCTCTATGATATCTTCCCGTTCTCCAAATTTGACATCCACGTTTCCCTGCACTTCCAACAAATCCTCGACAAGGCCCTCAACCCCAAGAATCCTGTTATATCGCAACTCCTACAGGTCAACAACAAAACCCCGTTATTACACAATCCCCAATCCATTACCACCGGATCCTCGACCAGCCGGCCTCCCCATAGAACTGTCTGTGTCTGGGTACCCTGACATCCGATCACCCTACCTCTCGTGATCATCATACTAACGGTAGAACACAATCTGCTGGCTCTTTTCACTATCGACCTACTCTACTCGCCACCACACTGTATATATACATGCCACTGTCAGTTGTTCCGTCAGGTCACAATGCGTTCATGAAAACTGTGCGCTCCTCAATTCCATAAAATAACAAAAGTGCAAAAATGAAATCACAAATAAAAATGAAATAAAATACACACACACACACCCCTTATTTACCACTTTGGTTGTCAATAAATTATGTACATGTCTTCTCTTCTTACCAACTTTTTGTTAATTCTAACATGTAAGCTAATTGCTGTTATTTGTATATACAGTCCGATAAACGCCTACAATACCCTTCTAACCACCCCACTTGTGATTCTTTTCTCCTTAACCACACCTAATCTCCCGGCCTTAAGTAAGGTACAGCCCAGCATTTTCCTGGTGTGAAAATGGGAAACAACGGAAGACCATCTTCAGGGCCGGCGACAGTGGGGTTCGAACCCACTATCTCCCGAATACTGGATACTGGCCGTACTTAAGCGACTGCAGCTATCGTGCTCGGTATTATTATTATTATTATTATTATTATTATTATTATTATTATTATTATTATTATTATTATTATTATTACTTGTGTGTGTAAGTAAGTCAACTGAAATAGGTCTCTACTATTTACGTATTTTTTAAAATTAACTGATTGCCGGGATTTGATCTCAAAAATCTTGTTCAGCTCTTTAAAACATTTATCATAAAGGAAGCATTTAAAAGTTCACTTTAACTCAACGGATCTGGTGTGTTAATTGACATTATCACCAATATCAGTAAACGAATATAAACAATACTTCCAACAAGAAAATAGCCAAAACCAACCTCATACACACATGCGAGAAATTACAGCGAACCAGAAAATTGCACAGTTTTTGTTATCTGTCGATCCACTGAGTAATTAAATGATATTCACATTTCACTATAAGTTGAAATAAATAGACAAAATTACCGGGCGAGTTGGCCGTGCGCGTAGAGGCGCGCGGCTGTGAGCTTGCATCCGGGAGACAGTAGGTTCGAATCCCACTATCGGCAGCCCTGAAGATGGTTTTCCGTGGTTTCCCATTTTCACACCAGGCAAATGCTGGGGCTGTACCTTAATTAAGTCCACGGCCGCTTCCTTCCAACTCCTAGGCCTTTCCTATCCCATCGTCGCCATAAGACCTATCTGTGTCGGTGCGACGTAAAGCCCCTAGCAAAAAAAAATAGACAAAATTTCTTTCCAACAGGAAATTTAAGAAATGGGCTTCGTAGAACCATGTTAACATTTTTCTCAGAAGCCTAATTTAATGGCTATCCGCTGTAGAATATACTATCGCCATATTCGGTCCTACAATTCCTTGCGTGTCGATCTCCACCTCGGAAGCGTCCCTTGTTGGGTGACGTCATACGTGGAAGCAGATTCGGAATGACAACACTATCAGCTGTAATCAGCAACTGAACACAGCGGGAGATAAATGTTGCAGTTTCCGCTTCGGTGGTGTGGAATGAGATAAGTACTACAGTAGATATCATGGTGGTCGAGTGCAAGATAGATCGAGTGGAACCATACTATGAATGGGGAAACACAGCCATCCCTTTTACGTCATACGGTTATCAGGCGAGAAAAATGTGCATATACTTATTAGGACCTTTTCAGAATGGATGTCGTTATCAACACGGTTATACAGTATACAGTAACACGTTTATAGAACCGAACTCGGAGCTAGGAGTTTCATGATGATGCCTATTTTAAGAGCTACGGAAACGAAGTCATGAATCACGTCTGTTTGTATTAAAATTTCCTACGGGAACAATAAATATATTTAACATTTTTAAACATTCTTCTGGGTAATTGGCATTTGAATTGACATTGACCACCACAGTTTAAAATTACCACATCAGAACTTTCCTCGGTTTTCAAAAGAATATTTTGTGTAGTTCAATATAGCGCTTTGGACTCATATCAGTGCTTCTATTTGACTAAATCGAACCCTGAGCACAGTCTGTATCTTGAAAATCGGAAACCCAATGGTTCGAGGATTGAACTTGGCTAATCAGGAAGACTAATGATTCCTCTCTGCCGGAGACTATACCAGATGCATTTGAACCTTGATGAGATAGTGTCTCTCATTTCATTACGGAGGCGTTGCTAAAATCGTAATATATCCATCATCATAAGCTAACATGCTTTTACTGACATCTTGAAGAAATAGAGCAAAAATTATAACTACTTTAGCCTTCGGAACACACATAAGACCTTCGAGAGCTTCCAGCAAGAAGTCGCTCAGTTTAATGATGAACTTGTTCGAAACTTCACTAAGGTAATTCGTCACAAATAAGGCCATCAAAACATCTTGATATCCAAGTTCAAGTATCAGACAACCCAAACCAAATTTCCTCACGGTAAAGGCGGAAACACATTACTGTCATTTCACGTGAGTTCGCGCGTATCGTGACGCAATCGAACCTGTCAAGAAAGATATGCTATGCCTTTTCCACACTGTATGAAATGTAGAGTGATCACACTGCACTCATGTCACGTCATTGTGACGTAGAATCTGGTGACAGCGCTCTTCACGCGGAGCACATTTTTTTTTTTTCTGCTCTTGCACACCTCTGGCGACGTGAAGTGTGAATAGAAGCAGTTTCCCGACCGGGAATCAAAATCGGGGCCCTCTCAACCGAAGGGCACTACGCTGAACATTCAGCCAAAACGACGGACATACATAATAACGCATTCACATAGGCAATTATGCAGTTTGTACACTCCCGTGTACTGTACAGTCAATGGTTTACCAGGGTTAAAAAAAGTCGCTAACATGAATCTTCACTCCACTTGCGAAGCAAACGACATTCATTTCTGTGGGTATAGACATATTCGTGGGGTGTCCAACTCGTTGGCTGAATGGTCAGCGTACTGGCCTTCGGCTCACAGAGTCCCGGTTTCGATTCCAGGCTAGGTCGGGGATTTTAATCGCTTCTGATTACTTCTTCTGGCTCAGGGACTGGGTTTTTGTCCGTCCCAACACTCTCTCCTTCATATTCAGACAACATACCACACTACCAACCACCACAGAAACACACAATAGTGATTATATCCCTCCTTAAAGGGATGGCGTCAGGAAGGGCATCCGGCCGTAAAACATGGCCAAATCCACATGTGCTACGCAGTTCGCACGCGCGACCCCATGGCTGTGGGAAAAAGCGGTAGGAAGAGAAGAAGAAGAAGACACATTCGTGGAGTCGCCGAATGCCTTCCAAATGTAACGGTTATAGCGTCCGCCATGCCAACTTTCTAAGGGCCGGGGGCGTCACCGTATCGGCCCACCCGCTTACGCTTCGACCGCGCCAATCACGAACAAGACTTAAGTGCTAGACCGGCCCCCTCTCGATTCCGTCCGTGGTAGCGCAGCACAGGACTATGGAAATGACTCGACGAATAATCCGGAGTCTTCCATCTCGCGAGGTTCCTAGATACATCTAGCATCCGGACTGTTCTGGAAGGACCGGCGCAGATATATAAGAGAGGAGTGTCTTCCCTGTGGAGTTGGGGGTTTTCATCTCTGACGTGTCCGACTCGTTGGCTGAATGGACAGCGTACTGGCCTTTGGTTCAGAGGGTCCCGGGTTCGATTCCCGGCCGAGTCGGGGATTTTAACCTTCATTGGTTAATTCCAATGGCTCGGAGGCTGGGTGTTTGTGCTGTCCCCAACATCCCTGCAACTCACACACCTCACACTATCCTCCACCATAAAAACACGCAGTTACCTACACATTGCAGATGCCGCCCACCCTCATCGGAGGGTCTGCCGTACAAGGCTGCACTAGGCTAGAAATAGCCACACGAAATTAATTATCTCTGACGTGGCGAACTTGTTTTCTCCACGACAGATTATTTTCTCCCCCACTAGTGTACTGCGCGATGGAGATGTCTCCGATCATTCGGGGACTCCGCAGCAACCGACGAGTAGGGAGGCCTAGTGTCGCCTCCGGACTCTCGAGAAATAGATATTTAAAAAATCCCTGTGGAGTTGGTGTAGTTCAGTCGTGAGCTCAGTCAGCGAGTGACTGCAGTACTGTGAAGTGTATGAACTGCCGTGATTGTCGGATCTGCATGGTACAGTACGGACTGACAGCGAACGAGAGAACGTGTGGCCGTGTGACTTTGTGACATAACTGTTTACCTTGTGTGTAAATATAAAACTATATAGTGTGAGAACAGGTGAGAAACTAAGAGAGAGAGAGAGACCGCGCGAACTGTCTAAGTGTGTGTATGAGCGAAAGTTATGTGTAGTCCTGTGTAGTTTAGTGCTTGGTTAATAAATCTTAGTACAGAAGCTACCAGTCTAGTGTTAATTTATCCTATTACCCCGCCAACTCGTCACAGTATGTTATTCAAAAGTCCACATTTTTTCTTATGAATGATACACTAGTGGAAAATGAAGTCTTAGCACCAAGGAAAATTAAATGTCGTATGGCTTTTAGTGCCGGGATATCCCAGGACGGGTTCGGCTCGCCAGGTGCAGGTCTTTCTATTTGACACCCGTAGGCGACCTGCTCGTCGTGATGAGGATGAAATGATGATGAAGACAACAAATATACCCAGTACCCGTACCGTAGGAATTAACCAATTAAGGTTAAAATCCCCAACCCGGCCGGGAATCGAACCCGGGACCCTTTGAACCGAAGGCCAGAACGCTGACCGTTCGGACAGCACCAAGGAAACAATATTTTAGAGGAATGCATTTAGACTATACAATTGCCTCGGTATAATAATATATGTATTTCATTAAATTTTCCAAGTCACAATTTCAAGCACGCGCGAGAAGACATGTGACACGTTGGTACATTAATAGCCGATATAGTCGCCACGAATTTGAATGCAAGCATGACAATCTGTATGCATTGTATCGTACAGGTGCCTTATGTCATTTCGTTGGACTGAGTTCCACGCCTATTGCATTTAATCACTTAAATAAGCAATAGCTAATGCTGGTATTGGGTGAAACTGGATCTGACGTCCAATAATGTCCCATACGTGCTCAACAGGCGAAAGTTCTGATGATTTTGCAGGCCAAGGCAACTGGTCGACACTCTGTAGGGTAAGCCGGGTGAAAGCAGCGGGATGAGGATGAACGTCATCCCGTTGGTAAACAACGCACTGCATACTGCGCATGAATGGCAGAACAACCGGTTCAATCACCAATCTGGCGTTCCAATCTGTTATAAACGTTCTTGGGATAACGATAAGTGTGCTCCTGCTTGCGTAATAAATCGCTCTCCAGAACATAACTCCTGGTGTAGGTCCAGTGTGTCGGACAGCTTGGTTCCAAGCATTTATCTGGACTCATTCTTACCAATGTACGGTCATCACTGGTACCAAGAGAGAAACGGCTCCCACCTGAGAACACAACAGGTCTCCATTACATCCTCCAATGAGCTCTAGCTTGACCCCACTGAAGTCGCAGATGGCAGTGATTCGGAGTTAGTGGTATGATCGTTACAGGACGTCTGGCACGGATTTTTCCCTCAAGTAATCGATTTGTTACAGTTCGCTGTGTCATCCTGGTGCCAACTGAATCTCTAATGTCTGCTGCAGATGTAGTACGATCCACCACAGCCATGCGGCGAATACGGCGTTCTTCCCACTCCGTACAGGCTCGTGTGCGGCTGGACACTTGTTTTCTTGAGACAATGCCTTCCCGTGACAATCGTTGCGAAAACCGATGCATTGTGGATACATCCCTGCCAAGTCTTTCCGCCATATCGTGGAAAGAACCTCCACCTTCTCGTAACCCTAATACACGGCCTCGTTCAAACTAAGTAAGCTGCTGATACCGCCTCCTTAAAGGCATCTTTGACTCACATCTACCTCTCAACGTCAACACTGGACGATGACAAACGTTCATGAAGCATACAGGCGTATTTAAAGCAAACCTTCTTTGCCAGGTCATTGTGGCGCTACTAGAACCACTAACCGTCGACAAGGGCGTAAATCTGAATAGGCGTCATCTCTCAGATGTGCAAACCCGCCTCCAGAATTTCGTTTATCTGGCACAACTCCGTCTTAGAGTTGGGATTTCATACTCCGCCGATGTATGTGTCATCTCTATATGTGCATGTTATACAGCAGGTGCATAGTGCGTCGCTATGCTCTCAACGGTAAAGGAGAATTATCTGACACATGCAATGACATTTCTTTGGCGCATCTAACAATCTGGCAATCTGCGAGCAGTGCACACAGCTGCTGATGCCAGCTTCAAGTGAAATGTACTCCATGGATCGGATCGAACCTAAATGATACAAAATTTCCTATTCTCTCGTCCTCCTTTCCAGTGCTGAAGACAAGACATCCCTTGTACTGCACTGTAAATAGATAAAACAAAATATTTTCGTATGTCTAGAATTTCGTAGCTCCGGCTCCTTGGCTGAATAGTCAGCAATGGGGCCTTCGATTCAGAGGGTCCTGGATTCGATTTTCGTCCGGTTCGCGTCTGGTTAATTCCTCTGACTCAGAGACTGTATATCAGTGCTTGTCCTAGCACACTCCTCTTCATACACACACCACACCATCTACCACCAAAGCAATAGGCAGTAGTGAAAACATTCCTCCACATAATTATTATGGTTTCACGTCAGAGAGGGTACCCGGCTTTAAAACAGGGCCCCATCTACACACGTGACACCGTTCGCACCCAGGAGGCAGGGAAAAAGCTGAAGAAAAATATGATGATGATGATGATGATGATGATGATGATGATGACGACGAAGAAGAAGATATGAAATTTGGCGACCCATAGTTTCTGCTTCCTAACCCTTGAGCAAGAAATATGAAAAACTAAGGAATTTTTGGTGATACATTCACCGTGTTCAGGTCTGGCCAAAGGTCGTTATGATTGAGCCTTAAATTTCTTGTGTCATTATTGAGTTCTCGGTGCAAAAGATGTCTTTCATGAGTACAACTCTCCCCTGGTAAAAAGAATACGGCTGTTGAATGTAAGCCAAAATTATACTTGCTTTGTTGTTATTTTTCATAAAATGATAACTATTTTATTTCTGGTACAGATAACAAATGACTAGAATTACTACTGAATGTTATGAAATTAAAATACAAGGCACATGATTGGCCCGATGACATAGATGTTAGGCCCCTACAACACGCATAATCATCATCATTATCAAGAAAGACCCTGATTATCAATGTCTGGAATTTTATTGAGTAGGTAGGTGAGTGAGTCGTAAGGGGAGTGTTTATATACCGTTTATCAGTAGCGGCGATTAGGGGGAGCGAGGGGGGGCCGTTGCCCCCTACTTTCTGGAGAGGGGCGATGACCTTAGATGTTAGGCCCCTTTAAACAAGCATCAACTTCTTGGAGAGAATATTATATTTTTATTACATTTTAGCCGGCTGAAACTAAGAGTTATTAACAAAAGCCATTAGTACAAGCACTGTTGTCTTATCAGCTAATTCTTTTCTTTTTTTTCTTTAATCATTACCAAAATTATTAGCGGAAATAGGCACAAAATGTCCTTCGTCACGGCTAACCGATTTGTGTAGCACCTCAGCAAATAGTGAAGACTTTGCCTGTGCTATAAGGAAGGGTACCAGGGCAATATTTTTTTCTAAGGTCACAGACACTGAGGTACGATTCACCACCTTGCCGCGTGCATTCGTCATTCTGGCGGTCTCTTTAGTGTCCGTCACGTTGTTAGTGTATAGTCAAATACTAAATGGTTTTAATTGTATAATCACGCCGTATTTCTTTTTAATTTAATAAATGTGAAATATTATTCCTTTGGCGAAAGTTGTATAGTATTGAATCAAAATCTCAAAAAACTATTATTTCCGCATTTAAGTTGGTAAACTGTCAATCTTTACCTCTCTGTCGAAATTCGCTGACAGAGCATAATAAACTTACCATTTTCTGGCCTTTTTTCAAGTTTTGATGAATATACGCCACTCCCCCCATCCTCCGCTATATCCCGCAAACCCGGATACTGTTTGTTGTCTGTAAATCCTTTGCCCCCGCAATTTTTATTCCCAATCGCCGCTACTGCCGTTTATATTGACACTTTCTAGGTTTAAGCTACCTTGAATTAATAGAAAAGAGTTTTTAATATGGTATCATTTCGACACTAGTTTTACATCTAACACACTCGGAAGCGTTCAGTGCCATTTATTTTCATTATTACAAGACTAGACAATCTCCAGAACGAAAACAAACAGTATCATGGAAATGATTAGTGACAATTTCCAAACAATAGGCAGCAAGCAGGTGCATATATACTGCGGAAAGACAATGGTTAGCATACAGGGATGCTTCAGTTGTAGAATGAGCAAGGGAAAGCCTATGAACAACTGTGTGGTAAATATGGGAAAGAGCGAACATCTTGGTGGAATGATTAAGAGAGGCCAACTTGTATACGTAAAAAGAAGGCCTATAAGAAATGCCTCCAAACAAGGGCGGATTAGAAAGGGAATTGTACGTATATTAAAGAAACACACCGGAATAAATCATTGTTGAATGCAAGAGGGAGCCATGGGAAGATTTCGATAATAACCTGTAAAAGCTTGGCCAAAAGGTAGGTAAACATTTCTGGACAGAAATAGAGATTCTTAGAAAGGGAGGGATAAAAGAAATTAGTAGTGTTTAGGGTAAATCAGGTGAACTCACAGTAGATCCTAGATAGTCACTGGGCAGGTGAAAGGAATATTTCGAAAATATTGTCAACGTAGAAGGAAATCTTTCCACTCATGTCGCGAACAACCGAGCTCATGGAGAGGACATCGCATGTTAGTGAAATTACGCTTGAGGAAGTGGGAAGCATGGTATACTTATTCCAGCAACACCATAGAGTTATTCCATTGATCAGTATTAACAGGCGTCCGCCTCCGTACCGTAACGGTTAGTGTTATTAGCTGCCGTCCTCGGGGACCCGGATTCGATTCCTGGTACTGTCAGAAATTTAACAATGGCAGGAGAGCTGGTATGTGGTAAAAAATGGTACATGCAGCTCGCCTCCAATGGGGGTGTGCCTGAATAGAGCTGCACTACCTCGGGATGAGGACACGAGTTTTTTGCAGTATTAACAGGCAAGGCGTTCACTGACATTTTGGAAGGAGCGGTGCGATCGATGGTTGCGAGTAAGTTGGATGAAAAGCAGTGTGGCGTCTGGTTTAGGATCGGATTTTCAGCATGCGTCAGGAAATTGAAAAATGCTACCTGAGGAACAGAGAGTTTATGTATATATTTTCTAAACCTAGAGAACACATATTACAGAGTACCAAGGAAAAAACGTTAGCCGTACCGAGGAATTATGGGATTAATGGTAGATTATTAAAAGCATTTAAAGGCATTTCTGTTGGCAATTGTTAGTGAGAATTGATAGAAGAATGATTTCGTGGTTCAAGTTATTTACAGGGGACCGAGCGAGTTGGCCGTGCGGTTAGAGTTACGTAGTTTTGAGTTTACATTCGGGGAAAGGTGGTTTCGAATCCCACCGTCGGCACCCCTGAAGATGGTTTTCCTGGTTTCCCATTTTCACACCAGGTAAATGCTGGTGTTATACCTTAATTAAGGCCACGGCCACTACCTTCCCAATTCTAGCTCCATCCCATTCCTGCGTGACCGAAAACCTTCAGTGGGTTAGTGCGCCTTTATACCGCTAGGAATATATATATTTACAGGGCTTACAAAAGGCTGTAATCTTCCACCTCTGTTAATCATAGATTACATGGATCACCTAGCGAAAGGTATAAAGTGGCAGGGAGGGATTCAGTTAGTTGCAAATATAATAAGCAGTTTGGTCTATGCCAACGACATGGTCTTAACGGCAGACTGTGCTGATAGCCCGAATTCTAACTCCATTAAACTTGAAAATAGGTGCAGTGAGTATGACATGAGCACCAGCATTTCCAAAACTGAAGTGATGTTAATAGAGAATAAACCTAAGAGTATTGAACGTCAGGTTGGAAATACTAAACTGGAACAGGAGATCTTTTCAAGTATTTAGTATGTTCATTCTCCAAGAGCGGTGGTACAGTAAATGAGATTGAATTCTGGGGCTGTGCCCCTGTCCCATCCCTGCGTCGCCGAAAATCTTAAATGTGTTGTTGCGACCTTAAACCACAAGTGCAGCGAAGCTACAACACTTACGATCAACAGTATTCTGTAAGACAGAAGTCAGCTCCCGGATGAACATATCCTTACACCGGTCTGTCTCCAGGCCAACCTAACTGTACGTGAGTGAAGGATGAGTGGAAGCAGGTTATTTTATTCGTAATTTAGAAGTGACCGACTTCAATGTAGTGGTAATTATCGTTGGTACAAAGAAGTGGGATCAGTGGCAGGAAGGTACTCGGAATCAGGAGCCAAAGGCTAAGTTAGGAATGAACTCGATGTATGAAGCAGTATGCATAAGCCGGCTTCGATGTTGGAGTCATGTAAGGCGAATACAGGAGGACAGGTTACCTAGGAGAAAAATCGACTTAGTCATGGAGGGTAAGAAAAGTAGAGGGAGACCAAGACTACGATGGTTAGTGTTGTATGTCCGTCGCTCCCTTCTCGATCCGCCAGCCAGCTACACGCGTGCCAGTGTGTTATTCTTCGAGCCTCGACGCGCAACCCTCAGTGCGCGTGCCTGGAACGTCGTGTGTGCTATATAAAGGAGCTCCTAGCCTGTCCAGACGCCCACTGACCCCGGTGTCCAGCTCCAGAATACACCCTACGTCGAGCACGGAGGCTACTCCTCTTGAAAATGTGCTTCGGCCAGGTGGACTGAATTTCTGGCAGTAAGAGGTCTCACCTCGGGTCACCGCTCCTCTTGCCTATTCCGCTGTCCATGCCCAGTCTTACCATTATATGCCACTATCATTCCCTAGCTAATGCAAGCTCCCATTATCGACTTAGTTTCGCTAAGTAGGAACTCTTCAGTCATTGAACTTACGTTAATGAACTCAGACACTTCAACAAGGAAGGACTCTCTGAGATATTTACGTCAGTGCTTCTGATAGTTTTCGACTATCAAGAACTTTTCATGTCACAAAGACTATCTTTCCGAAATAGTAGTGAACGTGAATACTCCAACGTGTATATAGTGTACAAAGACAGACTCTTTCTCCAAATTCATAGTTCAATTTGCTTCGAGATAACTTTCAGTTTTGTTAGTGTAAATATTGTAATTTTACATGTGAAGCAAATAAAGAAGTTGTGCTTTTTGTAAACCCAACCTTGTTTACAACAGTTAGATTCAGTTTCTTATGATTTAAAAAGAGGTATAGAACTAAACGAGGCCACAGAGTTAGTTACAAATAGAGGATTGCGGAGGAGTTTAGTAAATTCATAGAAGCTTGTAGACTGAACGCTGAAAGGCATAACAGTCTACAATTAAGATATATGTATGTTTGTATGTATTTTTTTTGCTAGTTGCTTTACGTCGCACTGACATAGATACGTCTTATGGCGACGATGGGACAGGAAAGAGCTAGGAGTGGGAAGGAAGCGGCTGTGGCCTTAATTAAGGTACAGTCGCAGCATTTGCCTGGTGTGAAAATGGGGAAACCACGGAAAATCATGCTCAGGGCTGCCGACAGTGGGGTTCGAACATACTATCTCCCGAATACTGGATACTGGCCGCACTTAAGCGACTGCAGCTATCGAGCTCAGTTTTATTATTATTATTATTATTATTATTATTATTATTATTATTATTATTATTATTATTATTATTATTATTATTATATACTTCCCTTTCCTCCAGATATTTATTCCGTGTGTGAGAAAGATACAAGCATTTGAGCTGAACTAAGTTTAGATGGATTGGATTATTTCACAATGAAACGGGCATTTCTCTCTCATGTATTTAATTTCCCCCCCATTAGTGTTTCAAATGGTCAAACGTGTTAAGAACAGTCTTCAGGAGGCACACAGCTACCGTCCCATTAATATCGGCTGTGGAATAGGGCAAACATGAAGTTTAGTTACTGCCAGAAGTATATCGTGATTTCCTAAGACAGAAGCCTCTGAAATGTGCAAAGAAGTAAATACCATTAACGTGACATCTCAAATATGGTATGATATGAACATTAGCGTTTCCAAGACCGAAGTGATGACTGTAGTTTAAAGGAGCCTAACGTCTAGGTCATTGGCCCCGTGTTATATATTCAAGTAATGCACCGCAAGAACACGATTCGTATTCCATCGGGAGCTTTCGCTGAATACGTGCATGACGTGAAATTCAGTTGACGTAATAGCGAGGGGAAAATCCCCGTAATCTGCAGTCCTTCGGACTGAGCAGCGGTCGCTTGGTAGACCACGCCCCTTCAGTGGTGTAGTGCTATGGGGTAAGGTTAGTTTTGAGGGGAAAATTAGTAACCTCGCTGCCCATACAGCAAGTAATGGATGGCTCCCCATGGAAAAATATATGAGTCACATATGTAAGAATACGAATTTAAATAAAACATTTATGTCTATTTCAACCGTCAGGAATCCTATATAATAATGCTTTATAATAATACCATGGGGCATACTGTCATAAAAGTGTTGTAAACTAATATCACATGAAACACTTCGAAGCAAGGATAATTGAAAATAACAGTGGAAACTTTCGAAAATAAATGGAATAAAATACCTTTAAGTACGAAGATCTTCTTTGAGAAAAATATTTTAAGATTCTAAACCTGCATTAGTCCAAGAGGACACGAATTCGACAAGACTCTTGAGACAATTACGGGTAGTAATTTCCTCTCCAGAAAAAAAGGGGGAAGATCACAAGCAGGCATAACTTCTTGACGGTGGTTTTAATACGATATTATGTCAAATATGATAATAACGTACAAGCTACACAGCCTGTAAAACACTGGATGTCGTTTCACTAGAGGTAATAGTAGAAGCCGACCTCAGCGGCACACGATTAGTCGTTTGCTTTCTTTTTACAAGATAGTGGGGTCTATCCCAGCTGAGATTGGTGGCGTTTGAGGGTGCCACGACAAATAAGAGTCGTTGTTATCCAGAACGTTACAGAACTCCTTCGGGATAAAATTTCGACACCCCGAAATCCGTTAGCATTGCTACAACTGACGTTAAACAAATAACGGGAAGTAACCACTGAACTACGGGTAAACTGCTATTTTGGATAATTTACTTACATATTTTGTTCTACCATCACAACCGCGGATCGCAAGCCTACACATGTCTATTATCTATGTATTGCATACATTTGTTTCATATATACCTGTCAGAAAGTTCAATTACGTGTTTTACGTGTTGTCTGTGAAGATGAATATTTGATTGGAATAAAAAGGTTTTATGGAAATGTGTCCTACCTTATTATTGTTCTCCTTATGTGAATGAGAAGATTGCCTGAAGAATATTCCTTATGGAGTCTACTGAAAGATGGCAGGGGCGTGATTTAAACAACAGAGGAGTCGACACGGGAAAGGTAGTAAATACTAAAAATGTGGATTTTTCATTTTCCATTAAGAATTAGGACGGTAGTAATAATAATAATCGTATGGCCTCAGCTACCGTGCGCAGACATTTTAATTTGACGCCATCTGGCTGCCTACTCGTCAGTTTCGAAGTTGCGTTTTTCTCTAGGCCTACTACTAGATGGCAGACAGAGTAAACTGAAACTCTCCTGGGCGTCTATGACTGATATTTAATTAATTTTGTCGGGTAAACATCAAATGGGTCACCACAGATCTTTTACATGCCGACATCGTACGACATGGAGTGTCGAATGGACTATTCTCCGCCCTTCAAAAATCCGACTACCTCTGCCGGGTTTGAACCCGCTATCTTGAGATCCGAGGCCGACACTCTACCACTGATCCACAGAGGCAGCTAAGAAGGATGTAAGAACCAAGGCTAACACCACAGAGGAATTAGGTAGCCCATAGGTAATTAGAAGAACTTGAAAATGCTTCCATTATATCGCTCTTGTGTTAAGTGCCAGGCTTTTGGAGCAGAGAACTGCTTTCGGCACTTACTACCTTCTCATGTCAATGCTTGAATAGTAATATCGCACACGACAAGATTCTCACTCTAGTAAACAAGGTGCAAACTGAGAAATGCACGAATGAGATAGACCTCAATGTCTTGAATTATGACGATAACATTTTTAATATGTTAATATTGAACCAACAGAGGTTGCTCTAAGGACTCAGTATACTGTCCTATAACATTGTTAAATTAATGATAAGTATAGTATCTAAATATCTGTGTGCATAGTTCAGTGACATGTCGTCTGCGAACGAGCACTCAGGTGGTGACATGACCTCTTGAGGAAAGTAGCGACGATGTTATGCCTTCTCGTAGGCAGTAGGAGAACACTAAAACACAGACTTCAGAAATGTTGTACCGATGTGACAGTTAAAACCTTTGTGCCAAACTAGATGCTTTCCTTAAATTCCATGTAAAGCTCACAGAGATTACTGATTACACTCGAGATCTGTGTTCGAAATCTTTTTCAGCTTTCCTAAAGAAATTGAATCACAGCGTGGAGCTAACAGAATAAAATTTGTATTACTCGCGTAATTCCAGCCACATATACAGCCAAATAAGCATTGTTCCTTTAAGTACAGATTTTCCCCTGAGTATACATTTTCTAGTAATTACTTCAGCCGTATCATGGGTTAACCACAGTAAAGTGAGATGAACTATAAAGTCTGAGAGTACATCATTTCGTGGATAGTTGAGTCGGCTTGACTTCTCATTAGCACTCACCTTACAGGAGATGAACCGAGATATCATACAGCCACTAGTTAGAAGGTTAATCGGATACAGTAAGTGTAATATCGTAGTTCCAATCTTGGTGGAGCAATTCATGATGAGCTCCAGTTACTGAGATCAAACTGCTTCTCGGTAAGTTTCCAACTTGCTCCATCCTTTAACCCCAATTACGCTCATTCTCTCAGACAGTCAACTGTAACTAATACATGTTCAACGATATGGCGAGTATACCCCCCATTCAAAGGAAATAGTAATGAGAAAATGCTTCAACTGATATTCTAAAAGATTTCACATTGGCCGCACGTAAGGGAACAGAAATGTTCCGGCAACAAAATATTTCAGAGTCTGGGGGATCTACGAATATTATTTAGAATTAAAACTCCACTTCCACGAAATATGAAGTCAAATATTTTGAAATTTCCCAATATCAACATATTCGATGAAAAAAGCAGCAGTAAAAATCATATTAATTTGTGCATTTTTTGTTTACCTTGCAATACATCGTGCGCAATGATTTTGTAAATTAGTAACTGGTTATGCATGTATGTATGTACGCATGCATGTATGTATAAGTAAGCTCATTTAAGTGTAGTAATACGCTCACAGAAGTCTCGGTAAGTTTTTCCTTATATAGTTGGCAGAGTAGGATGCAACCTTAGTTACTGGTATGTTCAGATTGTTGCCTGCACATCAGGGGATCCCTTCCATTGACTGCATCGTGGACGTTTCAAATCGGTCTCACACTCGACATTTCTCGACACCGGAAAAGTTATAGAATCTGACCAATTAATTTCGTGTGGCTATTTCTAGCCGGGTGTAGCTCTTGAAAGGCAGACCCTCTGATGAGGGTGGGCGGCATCTGCCATGTGTAGATAGGAACTGCGTGTTATTGTGGTGGAGGATAGTGTTATGTGTGGTGTGTGAGTTGCAGGGATGCTGGGGACAGCACAAACACCCAGCCCCCGAGCCACTGGAATTAACCAATGAAGATTAAAATCCCCGACCCAGTCACGAATCGAACCCGGGACCCTCTGAACCGAAGGCCAGTACGCTGACCATTCAGCCAACGAGTCGGACATAGAATCAGACTGAGGATATATATAAACTCTCGCTTAGGCTACAGAACATTGATATTCAAACACAGTTCTTCAGCATGCGTACTCGGGCACCAATTATTTTAATACTAGAAAGAATTAACCAATCGCAAATAAAATCCTCGGCCCAACCACGAATTCAACCCCGGGATCCTTCGCCGTGCTTTCGCTTCTACAGGCAAGTATCAGAACTATGTTTGTTTTTAGTACAACGAACACTCTGACACCATAACCTGCCA